>NW_026623568.1:615545-634851 GCF_030028575.1 Malurus melanocephalus
TCTGTGTCCTGTGGGCACTGTGTTTTGTTAATAAACTACTTTTTTTCTCTTCACTTTTTTGCCCGGCATCTATTTCATATTGGTGGGAAAAAATTATCAAATTTTTTCACTTCAGAGGAAACATTTACTCTGTAATATTTTTCTCTGAAAACGTTGTCTGAAACTGAGACAATCATCCATGTCAAACCACTCTGAGCAAGCCAGTAAAAAGCTAAGATACACATTGAAATTTTAAATTAATACTTCCTTTATGTAACAGAATTTTGCAGTGCTTAGCATGATTCACTCTCAGAGCAAHGACACATTAATCTTGTGTCCAGCAGTGACAAAGTCCAGAGTTTCACAAAGGGAACACCAATTCTCCAGTTCTTTTTTTTCACTCAACTGAAGTTACACATTTGGCTTAACATTGCAAGGAAATGAAATTATATGGAAGGATACTGGAACTGAATTTTAAGGCCACCCACATAAGTTGCTCTCATTCTGGATTTTTCTTTGCCCTGCTCTCAGTGGCAACACAGCTGACAATTTCTAACAATTATTTCAAAACAGACAAGTGACATTATCAAGCAGCTCAAAATTGTTTTCATCAGAGCCCTGCTCGTGCAGACTGTTCGGGCAATTTGCTTCCTCTTTAATTTTTCTCCATGAGTTAGAACAGGCGCAATATATCTGTCAGCTGTATTGGAAAAAAAAAAAAAAAAAGAGCAACACAACATTCTACTTGACACTTTTAATTAAATGAAATTTTGTTTAGAAAAGAACTCCCTTCCCTCCAACACAAGGAGTTGACATTCACCAGCTGATTTAACTGAATCCTTTAACATATCATTTTAAACCCATTAGGAGCAAAAACTAATAATACATCTTTAGTTTTACTGAAATGGAAATTGATTTTAGATTTATACCAATAAATTCACAAGTCATATATTACAGAAAAAAAATTACACCTAAAAATTATTTAGCATAGCATATTTCACCATGCAACCTGCACTCGATATATATCGTGTAAAACCAGATAGTGTAAAAGCGCCAGGGCAGATGAGGAAAGACTCCCTGCACTTGCCTAAATGCCAAGTACCCCCTTGTGGTCGGCGTCATCCTAAGATTCCAAGCCAGACCTAGAGTGGAACTGCTTCAGTGCACTATAATGCACTAAAGGGGTGGGATGCTCACTCCCTAAATCCTTATTTCAGTGGTCTCCACACATTGCTCACAGGGGTCATCTGCAGGGGAGTTATAATGGAGACTTCCAGCGCTGTGGTTCAGATTGACAGAACCAGGCGTCACTGATTCTGAAACGTCTCACTTAGCAKCTCCCCAGCTAGGCCTAAAAAAGGCTGGATATCACTTCCTTAAACATTTTCTCTGGAAGATATCTCAGAATCCCCATCAATTGCTAAGGAATTCTTGAAAGCAGACAGAAAGGAATGTCACTTGACTCCAACATTTTTCTCTGTTTTCTTTGAAACACAAAGTGTATTCTGCCTCTGGGCACACCACAAAGTGATTTAAGTAAATCTCTTGGTTTGCGCAAGGCCACCAGGAGGAACAACTAATGCCAACACGACAAGGAAAAGAAAAAATTCCAAATCAAAAAGGTCTCTTGAAGGCATTCAAAGTATTTATTTGGGGTCAAATGGAAGGAGTAGAAAGCAGAAGTCTTTGAGGAGGGAGGATAACAGCTTGGAGTAATCAGACCAGAGACAACACTCTCCAAAATACTTCCAAGTTTCACTAAAAACCAGGATACCCAATTTCTTCTTTCCATACAGCCACTGATGACTTAATCCAGGAAAAGCAACAAGGTTCATTTAACAATCACTTGCTAGGAGAACTGTCAACATTTCCTTTGCCATTATAAGCGCTGATGTTCCCTACGGGCAATTATCAACACCTACTGAAATACAAAGTCTTCATTGCATTTCTTCACAAACCCAAGATTCCCTTACTCATATTGCAATCACTTATGTCTCCAGTGTGACACTGTAACACATTCTGCCTATAGTTTAAAACTGACAGAAAAATCCCTGAGATGATTGGTTAAGGCTATCAATTCTGTGGTCACTGTCCTTCCGGAAAGACAGCTTTGCAAAGCAAGTATCTGGCCCTTAATGTCAGAATTTTGTCCTCTATGGGGCTGGACATTATGAAAAAAAATGGTGATTTATCATAGAAGCCCTGACTCCTGGGCTAATCTTAACTAGAGCGTTGCTAAGGCAATGCTATCAGGAGTGTGCCCCTGAACTGATTTTGCAGTATGCTTTTCAGTATTTGCATACTAAAGCTGCTGTCTTAGGGATTCGTTCTTGCAGAAATGCTGAGAGAAAGGAACAGGGGTGTTTTTCTGCTTATATGGGAAATGCTTAACAGAGAGCATGTATTTAACCAAAACTCATTTTATGAAAAAAAATGCAAACAAATGAAAGCAGCATGTATAAAAGAAGCAAGCAAAATTCACATCATGTTATAGTTTAGAGAGAATGTATTCCTTCTGTAATTACTTCTGAAGTACTGTATGATATTTGTATTATACATTGGGACATAAAGGAAATTACTGACTAAACAGTTTTCACTGCTGGAACTCCCTTGTGCTTGTCTGTCATTTTTTTATCTGCCCTCAGTACACAAAAAATAYTTTCTAAACCATGGCAGCAAGAATTTCTGTGTTGAACGTATTGGTTCTGTATTTACTGCTATGTRACACCTAAATGATTTTTCTGAATTTAAAAAAAAAAAAAAAAGTTTTATCTAATATCAGTATAAAGACTTCAGAATGATAACTGTATATTTAAATGGTGTAGGGGTGTTTTTAATAGCAAGAAATTATTCATCAGTACAATTCTAATTCTAAAGCAAAAATAGTGCAAGACATCTGCAACAATTGCTGCAATTTATCAACACAGAAAATCCTCTGTGCTTCCTTGTTCATCACTCCAGAATTTGCATTTGTATTCTTTCATTCAGTTTTTATAGCTCGCTCACTGCCAGGGTCCCTGATGACTAATCTTTTTTTTATTATTATTTTCTCTGTAGAGCTTGACATCAAGAAAATATTTTATGCTACCTATGTCTAAATGTATTGAATTACTCTACAGACGTTTTTCTCCCTCTATTTCCTATACTAGAACTTTAAATGACTAGCTGAGCGAGCTAAATCTCTTCAGTATCTTTGAGATAACTCCTGTTAAATACAGCTGAAATTGTTTAGTAAACTGAGAACTACTAGAGGTCCTTCTAATAACCCTATTAAAAATTCTAAGTTTCTTGGGAACACAGGTTATAAATACTTGTTAATAATATTTAATTTGCTAAATACGTTGCTCAAAAAAAAAAATCTACTGTCTACTGCTGCCATGTTCTTGAAACTGTATMATCTTGATGAAAGAACCACTTTTCAATCTTTCACACGATCACAGAATCAACCTTTTTTATCAAGTCCAACCATTATCCCAGCAGTACCACTAATCCATGTCCTGAGGTGGCACAATACATGTTTTTGCAATACCTGCAGGGGTGGTGACTCAACCMCTTCCCTGGGCATCCTGTTCCAGAGCTTGACAAGCTTTTCAGTGAAGAACTTTTTCCTATGCAATACACATAGGAAGTATATTTTCATATAGGAATATATTTCCTATTCATATGCAATTGCAAGTTGAAAGCTGAACATCATAGTTTACTTTTGATTTTACAGACACAACACAATGCTTTTTATACCCACTCTCATCATTTTTACTTTGAGCAAATGTATATTGATGACTGCCTGAAAACTCTTTGTTTTTCTACCCACTCACATATGCTCTTTATTCTCATATATGAAGAAGCTAAATATTCTCCCCTAATCCCCTGAACAACTCTCAAAAACCCCAAAAAGAATTTTAACAAATGTAAATGCTTAAACACCACAAAATTATCTGTGTATTTTTATCAAAGCTTTATCTTCTACAATTATACCTATATAAAGAAAAGCAGCTCTGCATTCTCCAAGAGTATCTGTAAATAAACACTGATGTTTCTGATAGCTTCAGTAAAAAAACAAAAACAAAAAACATCAAAGCCCACAAAATGCCTCCATATTCTTCTGTTCTTTCCATATCCCAAAAACCAAAACAAGGAAAAAATGAAACATTTCACAAAATCCCTAAAGCACTTTTCTTTCCTTTCTGGCTAGCAAACAGGAGGATTTATTAACTCTAAACKGGAAGAATGCAGGAAGGACTTGAAACTGCATGGCACAGCACATTGGGCTCCAGACTTTCCCAAGCTTCACTAAGCAAGCCTAGGACTCTTCAAACCATCTTCTAGATTCCTTCTGGCAGCAGGAATCTTTTAATTGTGCTGGCATTCTTCTCTTTATCGGAACAGTAATCAAACCTCTCAGAACCATAGCTCATTGGTGAGGAGGCAATGCAGTACTTAGTAGGGATTAGAAATGTACTGGATTGGTGGGATTGTGTCACTGGTAATGTCTTCTGGACTGCCTGGCAAGTAAAGAGATTRTCCAAGATACTCCTGGATTGGTAAACAGAGTACCAGCAATTGGATGGAAATAAATACTTGTAATACTGTAAGCATGCACGCCAGTCTGTGCTTTACAGGCTTACAGGAATAACATCATCCAAAGCAGATTCTGCTGTAAATTTTCTAGATCAGTCTTCAAGAGTTTTCTTCGAACATAATTCCAGTTACATTTTCAGATGAACTCAGTAAAACAGGAAAGTGGGATGGCAAAGATTTTGTTCTCTTTTTAATTGGCTGTTAAAGAAAAAATCTTGCCTACCCACAAAACACCATGGTCTCTAGGACAACACTAAAACTGGCAAAAATGTTGGCTGTCTGAAAATCATGGATCAGATGAGAAAAAGAAGTTAATTAYTCATACCCTGCTTACAGCAGATAATCATCCTTCCCACTAACAGAGAATGCAGCCTCCTCTAGGGTCACTAAACTCCCATTAATCTTAAGAATCTGAAGCATACAAAAAGTCAGATGGTAAGACTTCTGTAARTATAAGCAAGAGGAACAAAAATCATAACAGTCCTTCTTCATAATGTTCATTATTCTGGCTTGTGTTACAAGGCATTACCACATCCTCATYTAACTTCCCTATTTCTAAAAGTGGGTAAGAAGCAGAAAATGTGTCTAAGATTTAAGCAGATGACAGGCTATGGAAAAAGCAGTTCTGAATCTGAAACGATTTTTACTTCATTTACTGCCTTAGAAGACAAAATGACCATAATATTTGCTTGGTTTTTTCTTTGCCATTTTCTCCTCAAGATTGCAGAAAAAATATTTTATGCTGTGTTGAAATACAGGACATGAGTGCATTAAGAAGTAAAATTTAAAAAATGAAAACAGGTATTTCTTTCAGTGATGCAAAAGATTAATGTAAAATGAGTTTTCCTGTAACTGTATTATGAAAAATGTTACTGCAACTATTCATCRAGGTTATCACAATTGATACAAAACTGGGATATTGTTCGATACAACAGAGGACTATGTTGCCATTCAGAGGGACCTGAAAAAGCTGCCAAAACAGGCAGAGAGGAATCACATTGAATGAAATGCAGAATCCTGCCCCTGGGGGAGAAATAATCCGAGGCACCAGTATATGCTGAGGCTAACTGGCTGGCTGGGAAGCAGCCTGGGAGACAGTGACTGCAGTCCTGGTGAACAAGGTGACCACAAGAAAGCAATGCACTCTTGTTGTAAGGGTGGCCAGGGGYTGCATTAGGAAGATGTTGCTAGCAGATCAAGGGGGGTAGTGTGACCCTTATCCATAGCACCTGTGAGACGTATGTGAAGAGCTGGGTCCAATTCTAGACTCCTCTACACAAGAATGATACAGAATTCCTGGGGCAAGCCCACATGGAGCTATGAAGATGATTAAGAGACTGGAGCATCTGATAGATGAGGAAAGGCTGAGACGATCAGCAACTGTTCAGCCTGGAGAAGGCCCAGGGGTTCTTAATAGTGTGTGTAAATATGTGATGGGAAGGAATGAAGAAGAAGGACCCAGGCTYTTCTTAGCAGTGCCCAATAACAGGACAAGAGGAAGACTGTAGCAGCTGGAATTCTATTTGGTCACAACTGAGGACATTTTTTACTGTGAGAGAGGTCAGACACTAAATTATTCTATGAGGTTTAATGTTTTCCCATTTATTCATAGATCTAGTCCAGCTATTCCATCTTGCATACATTTTTGCAGATAAAATTATAAAACCTTCACTCAGTTAAAAAGTCACTACATAATTCTTCCCAACATTCAGGTCYTATGTCTTTCCTACTTAAGGACTTTACTCTATATTTTATAATTTTATAAGCAATTGCATATAAGATACAATAAAAACATAAGCAGGACTGATTATTTTGGCTTCTAGACCATGCTGCTGCTAATTTTTGTCATGTAAAAACAATATACAAATTGTCCATTTAGACTCTGATTTGCTGTTAAGTCAACTAAATGTCACAGTACTTACCACAGGCATTTTATCAAAGGTGTGAATAGTGGACAGTTTATCTATAAATAAGCAGAAAATGGGACCTATTTTCAGTAATTCTATTGGAAAAAAGTTATGAATATCCATTTCTACCTGCTGGATTTCCACGAGTAAGCTTCACCTTATCTCGAAGAATATTAATTTGCCTTACCAGCTGTTTGTTCAGTTCTACTTGTGTCTCATACCTGGTTTCCCATTCATTATCTTAAAAACAAATAAGAGTTATTATATTTCCCAGATTAGTTCATGTCATTTTAAGGAAAAGCATTTTTTAAAACTGTTTTATATAACTAACTGGAGACTGAAGAGACTTCACTTAGTAATCCTTATAATGAGGATCTTTGCATATAAAAGAGCTGGAAAATATAAATCAAGGAAAATTTTCACTAGGCTTACTGTGGTCAGAATATTAACCAACTCTATGAATTCATATTATCACAGTTTCATTAATAATTAACAAAAAAAAAAAAAAAAAGCTCGCATGGCCATATGTAGTATTCCTTAGTTTTGCATGTGAAGCACCACAGAGGTAAAAGCCATGTTTGAAAAGTGAAAACTTAAATTTCAGAATAAAATTTTGAACCTCTGTAGGGCCTTCCCAAAAGAATTATCTTTCCATATTTCCTAATTAATTAGGAAGAATGCTGTAATTCATTTACCTTCATTTTCAACACTGTTAAGACTTTTTTCCAGTTCTGTTACAGTGTTTCCCAGTTTAAATATTGAGAYTTCAAGAATCTGCCTGTGGAATTAAAAGAAGTCAACTAATAGCTACAGTCAATAAGTATTCCAATAGCCAATAAATGTCTCTTGTACTAGCCCTATAATTGAAATTAAAGAAAAAATATTAAATATATTTTCAGAAGAAGTATTTATTGGTCATTCCTATGTAGTTATAACATCTTGTTAATTTTTAAATGTATTTTTCTCTATGGATACTACAGTGCATTAAAAAAAAATAAAGCATTTCTACTTTGTGAATAAAATTTCTTCCATAAAATCCCGACATTTCCCAAAATATAATAATTTGCTAGAAAATCATCAGAATTTAAAAAAATGTAGAGGGGGGACTGGCCCTAATTTTTCCTGTAAAAGAAGATGCCAAAAGAGTATGTTTTTTAAAACATGAATATGCCTGAGAGATGTTCTATTTGAAATTCTGAATTAATTCTTCATTTTGACTCACTGCTCATTGATTAATAGTAATTTTTAAAATTGCACTCATATCAAAACCAATCAAAATAAATCTTGTTTTACAACTATCAGAAAAGAAAGTGAGTAATTAAAGTAAGATGAGTATTAAAAAAATACAGGAGCTGAAGCCACCATTTTTTCAGTACCTTAAACTTAATACTGTAAGAAAAAAAAATTTTTGCCCATTGATTACTCCTGTTTACCAGTCAGCCAGAAAGCTGCAAGGTACCATGAAAATCAGGCTCTTTTTGCTTTGGAAGGTATGACAAGAAGCAGAAGGTAGCAGGGGACTTKGATGAGAGCACAACGCACCTGCATGCATCAGACAGCATGCTGGGTGACTCTCATTCTTCAAAGCAGCCAGATGGTATTTCAGTGTTTTACAATGAATCCTACGATCTTGATCTCATCAAGAGTAAATTACTGATAATCATTGACCATATTCATRCTAGCAGCCTGGTTCTTTGAGGATATGTCTATGGAGAAATGCTCCTGACAGTGAGATCCCAGCAAGTCAGACCACACCAGGATAGGTGCAAGCAAAACACAATGCACCAAAATGCACAAAGAGTTTGTGATTTTGTCCTTTAAAGTTAAGTTTGGAAGGCCAAAAAGATTTTAAAAATAGTCAAGGGTTCTTGGATACTTCAAGTTTTCAGCACCCAAATCGAGATATTCTKAAAGAACTGAAAACAAAAACTCTGCAAATAAGGCCCTTTGGGAAACGCTTTACAGTATCAATATGATGACTGATGTCTTTGAAACCTTAGCCTAGTTCATTAAAATATGCATGACAGAAAATTATTGGGCTGCAATATTTTTGATGGGGGGTGGTGTTCAAGTTTTTTTTTAAAGGAAGCTTGTACTGTCAACACAGATCTTCATTTTCTGAACATGTTCAGGAGAAATGCTATTAAAAAGGTAGTTATCTAGCCTACGAGAAATCAACGCTCTGATGACAGAGACTGATTACTGAGAAACTGCATCACCTCTTGCATTCCTGCTCACATTCTACTGGTGACACTTCTTTTTCATAGTTTGAACCAGACTTCAACTGCAAGCTGCAGAAGCAAACCAGCTGATCACTGGGAACTGAATAGCTAAGCTTGGAATAAGGAGGCTGAAGAGCTGAAATAGCAAAGAAATATAAAGAAGAGYAATTTAAGGTAAGTCAAGTATGTTTTCAGTAAAAGAGGCACACTGGACCAGTAGGACAGACATCTTCAATAGCAAAGGAGAGCTGGGCCTTCCAATGCCTCCTTGTTCCCTTGGTCTTTTTGTCCTTACCAACATTAAATTAAATAGAGGGCACATTGGCAAAAAAAAAAAAAAAAAAAAAAATTACGGTAGCGGTAACTTGCTGGAGATAAAAATGATGAGGTGAAACCCAGCCAAAGATAGCCTTGAAACATGACTGAAAAAGCTTAGATGCGGGAAAACCAAAGGAAATGTGATTGCTGCTGTCTGTTTTCTCCCACTCCAAATAAAAGAGGCAGATGGCTAGGAAGAAGAAAGACAAAATCTTACTACATTGCTGCTATCATTTCAACACAGATAGAGAAGGTTTCTGCAAAGCAGTTTTTTATCAACTTCTCAGTGCTTGGAAAAGAGGAAATTATGATGACAGTGAGGGCTAAAATGGGATTTTTGAAAAGAAATAACACTGAAAATCAGAAATAGTCAAAGCTGTAACCAGAGCTGAGYTGTATCAAAATGAAATTGTTTTTTCATAGAAATCTTAATCTGCTCAGAAGCAGAGGGATAACACAGGAAGAATGAGTTCTTTACATATAGTGTTTCCAGTTTTCAATTTGTTACCATTTCAAGATTATATACAAAATTTCTTTCATTAGATTTTATTATTCTTTCTGGACCATTAACAAGAGTGGAAGCCAAATTCCAATAATGTTTTGTTTTGATGAATATATGTACAGAAATAGTAAATTGTCAGGTATCACATTGTAATTGCTGCACTGACAGGAAGTCTTTTTTCCATGTGACAACAGAAACCAGTTTTTTTTAAATATATAATTGCTATTAATACTTTAACAGCACCCAGAATGCATCCAGAGTGAAACCACCCTATTTTAGTCAGTGTATATTCAGTAAAATGCAATCCCTGCCCTGACAGAGAAGGAATGTAGAAATAAATCACTTTGAGCAGCTTGGGAAGTTTGGGGGGGGGGGGGTGTCAAGGTATTAGATTATTTTGCATTTCTGGAGTTATTTCTAATAGTGACAGGAAGTGAAGGTCATTCCATGTATCTGTTAGTATGATTTTAATGCAGCTGTGTATAGCTGCCTGCCTGCACAGACTTGGTCCATACCTAGAGGGACTGCACAGTGATTTTATCTGCAACCTCACATATGTTAAGCATAATTAGACTATTCAAGGCTTATAAATCTTTTCCATGTCAATGGACAACAAATCCTGAAACCTCATATATAAGTCACCATGAGAACCTAACTATATCTTTGCATGCTAAGCATAACAAAAAAAGCTCTTGTGAAGGAGAAAAAAATGTGCAGTTCAGATAAGAAGGCTCTGATTGAAATTACAAAAGAGAAAAAACTGCTAGATTTCTTTTCAAGACTGTCTACTTGACAATGGGAGCCACTTAGGATGAAAACAATTTTCCTGTACATTTTGCTACTCTGGAACATGTATCAGGCAAAATGCTGCCTGAAGTGATTTTCTATAGTGAAGAGAACACTCAGGAGAAGCTCAGGGCAAGTCATTAGTTCTAGGGCATCAGCTCTACAATATGGCAGAGCGTTAGTGAGTGCTGTAGAAGACAAAATGCACAGATGTCTTCAAAATCTACCAACAAAGCAGAAACAATATTGCAYGGTACAGAGGCACTACATGGAAGAGCACACACAATATTGAAGGCTACAGATTCCTGACACTTGCAGTCAGCAGTGTGCTGGGAAAATGCTGCACCTTTCCTGGCAAGAAAGGCCACAGGAAATGAAATCTCACAAGCTGAATTAACATACAATTCCATCAACRTTATTAAGTAGCTGACATGCATAAAAATATGTCTTTAAGACTTCTTTGTCTTGTAAGAAATACACTGCAGTATTACATGACTTCTCTCTCTCTCACTCTCCCAGAAACATTTGCCATGACATTTCCTGATCAAAACATGTACTGAATCTTGATCACAACAATTCAGAGTCAGATTTAAGCTGACTTTCATTACAGTGTAAAAAATTTGAGAGATTTCTACATCCATAATCATTGAGAAGCAGTAGGTGCGTTAGGAACAGACCCCTTACGGACATGGATGACTCAATTTACTACACGAGGTAAAAATCTCCTCTTCATGACTGCTAAATAAGGGTGGTAGGTGGGCTGTCAGCAAACTGCCTGAACGGTACAATAATCAGATATGCCACTAAAAAGACGACAAGGGTGAGATGGCAGTGAAGGAATGCAGACATCTATCAGCAAGCCACTCATCCTCAGCTTGCTTTATAGCCAAGGGAGAGAAACTGGCACTTCCTAGGGTGTGAATCATCTCATGCTAGAACAGCCAAAGTAGGTCAGATGAATCACACCTTCAAAAAGCCTTTCTGTATTTATTGACTACACATGCCACTGGTTTAGATGGAGGTGTCTAACAAGCCTGGTCATCGGCAATTAGGCTGAATAAATAAATCCAGGGAAATAGACAGCAATGTTATTGTTTATTTGCACAAAAAGGAAATAGCTGTAGCACCCAAAAGAAGCTGAAAGTCTTTTGCTGTCAGGCATTCAAAATACAGGTTTTTATTAAATACATATTTTGCTTGTATCAGTAAATAAATCACCACAACTTGTCCTAGACTTTGGACACAGTCTTGCAGAAGATCCTCAGGGATATTAGCAAGAACTTAAGGTAAGTAAACAACCCAGACTTTTATTAATTTAAAAAAAAAATTAAAATCTGAGCAGTGAAACAAAGCCTTTACAACTCAGCTTTTTACCTGAACACCAATAATATCAGGATCAAGTGTCAGGTAAAAGAACTAGTGCATTCAGAGAATAATAGATCTATCACCCGGACACAYTACTAAGTCAGGAGATTTATTAAAGGGTTATTTTCTTACACGTTGATGCAAGWATGTCCAAGCTCCTTTTTGTGCCATTTTGACTCTTTGACTTTTGTTTATATTGGGTTTTCTCTTTCCATTCATAAATAAACATTTAATAAATTCTGCARTTTCAGGACTAGCCTGAAGAGGTCTACAGCTCGGACACTGGAAGAAACATTGTTCAGGCAAAAAAAAARAGTTTGAACAGAAAGCCTGAAAATGGTATGGAAGTGTAAATATTAAGGGTGTGAATTAAGGCAGCACAGGAGCTTCTGACATTTCCTATTTTCATTTATTAACACTCAAAATGCAATCATGTTGTTTAACACAGGGAAAAATGTGCAACTTCCTAAGCAATCTGGGAAAAACCCAATCCCACGAGGCATGAGCATCAACAATCATCACTGAAACAACTGCTGCTTAAGCAGGACTGYCAACAGAAACAAGTCCTCATTCCTGCAAACTGCACTGCAGAGATGCCATACCTTCCCTGGAGGTCTGAGAGATATTTACTGACCATAGGGAAGGATGAAACCCAGCTTTCCAGTTTTACTTAACATTGTGGAAAGAAGGGTGCATGAAGAGTGCCCCATTGTCCATTCTATTAATCTTCCTGCAGCAAGGCATGCACCCATGTGAAGATCTCTATTTTTTTCCCCAACGTGGTCTCCCATGACAGGGTACTGGGCTTGCCTTGGTCACATTTAATTCTCTCCTCAGTTGCTGGTATGGGACCTATTTTTGGATTTGTGATAAAAACTGTGTTGTTTACACAGCCATGTTTTGGTTACTGCTGAGCACTGTTTACAGTGTCAGGGCTTTTTCTACCTCTCACCCCACCCCACCAGCCCGTGGGCTGAGGGAGCGTAAGGAACTGGGAGGGGCCACAGCCGGGACTGCTGATGCTACTGACCAAAGGGATATCCCATACCATAGTCACAAATACAAATTGGGGTGCTGCGGCTTGCTGCGGCTGCCTTGCCTCGAGGAAAGCATTGATCCACTGGTGCTGAGCACCTGGGTGTTTTTGCATAATTTCCTTTTCTTATGTTTCCCTTTTTTCCTTTTTTTTCCATTTAATTATTAAACTGTCTTTGTCTTAACCGCGAATGTTGTCACTTTCACCCTTCCGCGCTTTTCTTCCCCATCCCACCGGCAGGGGAGGGAGCCAGCAGCTGTGTTGTACTGAGCTGCCTGCTGCGGTTCACCACGGCAGCAGGCCTATCTCCCTTTAGGGCTGCCATTATTTATCCGGCTTCTTCGGACTCCTCGTGCCCCTGCCAGCCCTCGGGCCAGCCCTTCCCAGTGCCCAGCACTGCCGGGCCGAGCTGAAGGGGGCTCCGGGCCGACGCCGRGCTCAGCCCGCTCCCCCGCCCGCGGCAGCAGCGCCATTTTGCCGCAGGGAGGCGGCGGGAGTCCCGCACGGGCGGTGCTGCGGCGCCGCTCCCGGAGCCGCTCCCGTGCCCGACCGTGCCGCGTCCCCCCATGGACTCACTGCTTCCGCCTCTCCCGGGCCCCGACGTCCCGTCCCGTCCGCCCGCATTTGCAGCAGTACTCGCCCGCCGCCGCCGCTGCGACGGCCCCGCGTTCGACAGAGCCGTTCTGTTCTCTGTCCGCCGAAATGTCCAGCGTGGGGCTCGAGCAGCGCCAGAAACGGACGAGGGAAACAGAGTGCGGCTTTGGTCCAGTTACAGGGTTTTGACCCTGCAGGTTAAACTACGTCCTGAGCTTTTCATTACCTGGCAAAACACATATGTGTGCAGATGTTTGGGAAGTAGCACAGTTTTGAATAAACGCTGTGACCCACACGTGAAGGCAGGCACAGTGCGGTGGAGCCTGGYCTTACGGGGTGCCAACCTGTCTTTTAGCACCCTCTTAATTGTRCCCTGTGCTGTGCACAAATCAGTCTGTAAGACCCTAACTTGAGACAGGAGAGTTTAGAATAATCGACCTTAATCATCATCACTGATGATTATATCATCAATCAATCGACATTGTTAGTCGATCTTGTGAAAAACGAGGTTCACTCTCCTGGTAAAATTTAAAAGGTTTTAATAAGTGACAATAGGGTACATAAAAGCAAAAAGATATGGCACCGGGTGCTTGGCGATCTGCCAGAGGCACACTGGATATGGATAGAAACCTCTTTAAATACATTCTGTGTTACATCAGCCTAATGCCTATTCAGAGACATTTATGCATATTTAAACCTATTTTGTAACTTTAACATGGATCCGCCTTTTTACAGTCTTGTTTTATGCTCCTGGGGTCATGTTTGTGTGACCCTTATTCCACAACTTCAGCAGATGGTCTTTATCGATAGAGAAGTATTTATAACAGGGGTCCCAACATCCCTGACCTTTCCATGCAGATAAGCCCATCCGAAGATTGGTGCTCCTGCCAGCCAGACTCCTTGTGCCGCAAACGATGGATGTTTTACAAGCTCCTCCGACAAGATATTTTTCTAATATGCATACCAAAGCAACTATTATGGCATTCCTCTAGTAGGTCAGGTTCTGTGTTGATAGCCTTGGGGAAGGTGATCCTTTTCTCATGCATTCCTTTCTCCTTTTCTTATATTTTGGTCAGTGTAATTGCAGCTTCTTGTATAGTTTTGCTATAATGTGCAAGAAAAATCCTACACAGAAAAGTTTAAATCATATTCTACAATATTTCAAAAGTATTCTATAACTACAATCTGAATTACAAAGAAAATAACAGTAATTATTTCATAATCGTGTTTACATAACTAAACTTCTACAAGTAAGACAACATTATAATGCACCATACATAGCATCCTTTTTTTTTTTTTTTTTTTTTTTTTTTTTTTTAACCTCTGCGAAAGCCAACACTATACGTGTTTATCACAGATATGCACTGGAAAATATTTTAATTATCTTGCATTGATCTGGATTCATGCCTAAAAATGTTTGATGTTGTATTTTTCAAACAAGGACTTTCAGATCAGTTCGTGAATTTCTCAAGGTAAATCTTTATGGAATAAATTAATGAGATTAATGCTGCTAGAGTGGTATCACCTCTGTCAGATTCACCCTGTCACCTTCTCTGGCTGYTTCAGTGCCAGCTCTTGACATTTGTGTGGCTCTTCAATGAGCCAGTACAGCTCCTGAAACACAGAAAACTTACATCAGGGAAAATGTTTAATGTTAGCAGTTTCTGCTAGTTGGTGATCTGAAGTGGCTCACCAGCTGCAGGGAAAATCACCAGACTTGATGCAAGGGACAGAGTGAAACTGGGAGTAATTAGTGTGCTCTTAGATCAACTCACCATTTCACAGGACCCAATGCTTACAAGAGGAACTATCTGCTCACTTTCTGAGGAAGGAGGTGGACTGTAATTTTCCTTTACTGATATATTATGAAAAAGGGTATGGTTTTCTCAGTTCAAGTAATTCTGTTGCATGAGTAGCAAGCCAAATGCCATAGCCCTACCACTTGCTGGGTAACAGATGAACTGCTTTAAAAGTTTAAAACATGCGTTATGTATTACCATTACTTTAACACAGCATGAATCAGTATTGCCATCCAAAAGTCAGTCAAATGTTGTGAACTGCAATCCTAAAGTGGATTTGCCCAATCTAACACCTCATTGATACTGCAACAGCAGGGCACTGATCCAGCAGGATCTAATGACTGGGAGTCATGAAGTGGGAAGCTTGATTATAAGAAGAAAAAGTAAATTTAATTTCACTTGTCTATATATTAGAGCAGGAGATGATTTTTGAGTCTCAAGTTATAACTGATGCTATCAGCTAATCAGTGAATTATCATCTTTGGTGTGGGCTGAATTCAAAATTTTCTGATATAATTTTATCAAGAAACAAATTTAGAAGAGTGTTGCACTGTAACTGCATTTAAATTTAGCTGCTTATTTTGCCTTCATGTTTTCCTGAATGCTACCTTTTTAAAATTCATATTGAAAACACATTTCATAACAAACCAGTAATTTAAGTAACGACTTGGACCTAGGTTAGCATTTGTAACTCACTGAGTGTAGTGAATATTAACAGCAAAGGCTTTATTCAGTGACTATTTTCCTTGTTACCAGTTTTTGTGAACTGCTTCAAAAATTAATTTAACCAGCCTGATGAATTGTTTTCAATGGGTGGGCACATTCAGAAAGCTCAGAAAGAGCCCTGGAATCACAAGGAAATCTGAGAACAGAGGGCACAGGGGCATTGASGGCTGTATCCCAGCCCACAGTGTACTCTCATTGCTCCAGGAGACTTTTATTTGACCTCCTCTCCAGGATACTTTCAGGTCCCACCCTCACCCAGGAATTACTAAGTGTCTTAACCAGGAGCTCTCAGGACCAGGTCACTGTGCATATAAGGTTGAGCCCAGACCACAGTGGCTGCATTGGCACAGCACAGCAGATCTAACTGGGTGCTTTGCCTGACAGTTTGGGAATTGGAGTAAGAGCAAAGTGTCTTGTGGACTGAGGTTTTGTGTGTGTAAAACTTCAAACCATCAATATTTTTAACAATCACAGCGGTAACATAGTGACACGTTCAACACATGATAATTTTCTTCCATTTCTGTATTCCACATAAATCGGTTAAAATTAGATATAGGGATAGCACTAAAGGCATTATTATCGTTTTAAGGCTTTTAATGGGTTTGAGATCAAAAATTTTAGTGAGAACAGTTAGGAAACCTGGTCACAACAAAATGTATTTTGAAAACAGAATTTTATACTTAAATATGTAACTTCAGATTATGTGAAGGCATTAAACAGCTAGAGTTATTTAAAAATAAGGTAGACTAGTTGCTGAAGGCATAAATTAATTTTTACAAAGTAGTTATTTCTGTAGCATTTAGCAGTAATTAAGGTTTGATGAATGGCTGTGTAAGCAAGGGGAAACTTGTGGATATTGTATATTCTGCCTTTACCAAGGACTTGATGTAGTCTCCCACAGTACTTTTATAGCCAAATGGGTGAATTCTAGATGGGATAACTGGGTCATAAGGATGCTGGAAAACTGGTTGTGCTATCAGGCTTAAAGTGGGGTGATCAGAAGTACAACTGCTTGACTGAAGTATCACTAGTGAGCTAATAACCTTAACTGCTGATTAAGCAGGACACCACTACTTGCCTGATACCGATGGTACTTTTTTTTCCTCAGTGTGCTCCAGCTTCGTCTCTTGAAGACTGTAACACCTTGATCTAACTGTTGTTTTAACACAACTTTTTGTTTTGATGGCTTATAGAGGAACCTAAAAGGTTATGAGCTATATGCAAAACCTGAAATGGGAGGGAGGAGTACACAAATGCATACATCCCTATTTTAAATACAGTTCATAGCAACAAAAATGCTTTTGCTAGTATGAAGTCTTTAGCAATCTTTAACTGGTTACACAAGCTGGTGAATGTATAGTAACAGAAATTGTTGCAGTGTACTTTGGGTGGACCTTTTTAGTTTGAAATAGTTTAGGCTCTAGTTGATGAGCTTGTTTATACTGTAGACATAATCCAATACTTCTACTTTATAACTTCTGAAGAGGTTCTAGTTTTTCCACTCGCAGATCCATATAGGAGCTTCATATAAAAAAGATCAAACACAGATTAACCAATTTTATCTTTATTTCCATAAATCAAAGTTACACTTCAAGTGGTTAGATCCTTTCACATTTCTCACCTTAAGCACAGCCCTGCAGTAGCTTCCACAAAATATGCATCTATTACCATTCTAAGAGACTATAGTTGTTACTGAATTCTTTCAATCTTCTACATATATCACTTTGCCAGCAACAGTTTATAGTTATTTTCTCCATTTGCATGAAATGGAGGTAAGTTCTGAGTTGCTGGCATTCTGTCTGTTACAGGTCCAGCCAATATTAGAATGTGCAGCAGCTTTAAAACTCAATAGTGAAGTGTTAAATAAGTAGCAGTGTCAAAGCATCTCAAGGATTTGACATACTGAGTTATTTTACACTGTGGTACAAACATGATGGCAAATCTACACAGTTGTGTCTATTCTACACCACTCTTCATTAAAAGGGTTTTTCTTCATATTCTTTTTAAAGAGTTCACACCCTTTTGCAACTATGAATTTAATGGAATAAAGACAAGGACCATTAGAACTATTTGTTCAAACACTATGAGTCTCCCATTAGGAGTCCATGATAAATAATCTGAATCCTTCTGGTCTGATCTTTCTTATCATTGGCTAAAAAGTACAGAAGGCATAGAATTTCCCAGTGCCCCCTACAGAGTATTGCCACAGAAAAATAATTTATGCAAAAGCATACTTATCCTCTCTAATAAAAACATGAATTTCAAAGCAGCTTTGTATATTCCTTACGGAGTCAACTGGAAACTGCATTTTTCTAGACCTGTATATACCCTCTTTTAGAAGAGATGCTTAGTATCTTTGGTTTACTTATATGCTGGATGAGAAAAAAAGTCTGAAAGGGAATGGCTACCTAGTTACCTGAGGTTCATCTTTCATTTCTCCTAACATGAACTTTGGATAAGATCAGCCATTTTGTAGGTGAAAAGAGAAATTCTATATAAAACAATTAAATGCAATAATTATTTTAGTAGTGCATACTAAATAAGACAAGGCTGGGTTAGTAAAACTAACTCTTAAGGATAGTTATAAAGCCAAAACTCCTAATTTTCCTTGTTCCACAGTTATTAATCTTAGTTTTTCTGTTACACCACCCTCTTTATAAATATAAGTTGCTACAAAAATATTCACAGTAGTATTTTTATATTAATCTATTATTCCATATATTATTTTGAAAAAGTGCTTAAAGAGGCAAGTATATGAACTGCAAACTGATATCGTTCCTGTTGCCTAAAACCCTGATCCAGTTGTTATAACCCYTTGTTCAGTACAGAACAAGGAGCTGACAACTTTCATTTTTTCTCCTATGAATGCTCTCCCTACTTAATTTGACATGAAAATGCAGAAGTAACAGTTGCTTGAACAGTACAGTGTGACATGTTCAAACTCAGATGAGCAATGTAGTTACTTCTAAATAGGAAGTTTCATCTCTAATGTACGGCTTTGAAAAATATTTAATTGCTTTCACTTTTTGCCCTTCTTCTCATGATCCAATACTTTGTATTCATCTAGCACAGCATGGCCGGTTTCCTTTGCAGTTCTCTTTACAACAGATTTGATACCGATATTTTCAATGTTAAATGCTGCCACACCAACATTGATTGCAGAATTCACAGCATCGTCAGTAGCATGGCCAGCATCCTCTCCATACCTAAAGAAAGAGAGCAGTTTTGTAGATTTGTATACTCAGTATTTTAATCATTACTGGAATTCTTTTGAAAGCAAACATTTAGGCATTACCAAAAACAAGTGTTGTGGGTTAAAAATTCTTCTCCTTTTGTTCCCTTTCTTTGGGAATTTTTTCTTTCCCATTTGTTKCTGGGATACATTAATTGCCGGTCATCCTTTTAATGACTGGGTCATTAACAAAGACAATGATACCTAAGCCACACCCTAATGGTCTGGCCAAGTGCTCGGAGAGAGCTTTTGGGGGGGGGGG
>NW_026623568.1:634941-651657 GCF_030028575.1 Malurus melanocephalus
GGGGATTCCAGCTTCAGGGGTGTGAACTCTGCTCCATCCCGTCTCACAACCGCGGGATTCCTGCTCGTCTCTTTGCGGTCCTGGGTTTCTTGCTGTCCAGAGGAGATCAGCGTTTTCTGCTGAGTTTTGCAGAGAAACTTTTCTCCATCCACCTCTGCCATTTTGTATCGATCATTGGCGCCGCGGGAGATCTGAGCCAGCCAGGACCRCCACCATGTCCCCTGCAGCCTCCGAAGAATCGTCACACCCACCTTACCCGGCYGGGAGCCAACAGCGTCTCTGCCAACGGAACTGTAACTTCACCAAGGGGGAGACTGTGTCTCTGTAAGGCTGTCACTGGGTTTGGGACTGGGCTGTGTGTTGCTCTTTTTATTGTTACTTGTTTCACCTTGTTATATATATATATATATATATATATTAGTAAAAACTGTTATTCCCTTTTACCCATATTCTTGCCTGAAAGCCCRTGATTTCTTCCAAAGCTATAATAATTCGGAGGGAAAGGGGGATCATACCCACCACTCCAAGGGAGGTCCCTGCCTTCATAAGCAAACACCTGTCTTTTCCAAACCGAGACAACAAGTAATAAGCACAGTGCTTGAATGCCTAAAGAATACAATTAGAATTTATTAAGCCATTTGAGTAAAGGCTGTTCCTCTATCAGATCAATTGCTTGTACTTTTTTTTTTTCCAAGCACCCTTCCAGTCTTTCTCCATCTTGTCCCTCTAATTTTGAAGAGTAGAAAGCTTATCTATAGCACCATAAGAAAGGGGGAGAGGGGGAGGGAGGAAGAGAAGTTTTGTGCAATAACTAAAGACTCCTTCTCACCTAAGTTCTTAGGTAAAATTCCTATACCATCTATATAGAAAGCCAACTGCACCCTGGGCTGCATCCAAAGCAGTTTGGCTAGCAGGCCGAGGGAGGGAATTCTGCCCCTCTGATCTTCTCTTGTGAGACCCCACCTGGATTGCTGCATGATACAAGACTCCAAAAGGTTCAACTAAACTATCTTAAGGACATGATGAAAATTAGGAAGACATAAAAACCTTTAGTCTTTGACATGGGCTGTAAGTCCAACTTCTTTATGCTTTAGTGGGCAAGTTGGCAATCTCATACTAATGACTCAATTGTATACAGAGAGCACACTGAAGGGAGGACAGTGTGCATACACTGAGTACAGTGAGAGCAGTAATTCCAACGGTTCTGGGTAGCCAGACATTTCCCCAGAGAGCACCTCGGTCAGACAAACTAAAGTATTCCTGGCAGCATTAGAATCCCAGCAGTCAGCAGATTTACTTTTTCCCTGTGCTTGATGTGGGCAGACATTCTTTGAGGACCCCAAGATAAGGCTAGAGAGAAGCAAAGAATATAAAAGAATAAAAAAATCTACAATATAGCAGTACAGCAGCCAGAGCAGCTAGTGGCTGGAACTAACAGTGAAACCAAATAGAAAGAATTAGTGGGGTTTTTGTTGTGCTTTTAATTCTCTGATAGAGCAACAGCCTTGAATCATCAACACTGGATTTGTAGGTCACAGAATTAATCTCACAGCAAAAGTATTTGTCAAGTTTGATTAGTGTCTTAATTCCATTATTTTCACCTCAGGAATATTATAAACCAGCATAGTATCAGTAAAATAAGTAACCTCATTTAAAGTAAGACTGTAGCTTATCCAATACAGTAAGTCTAACAACTTATTAATGTCTGGTAACAAATTTTTGAGTTTGCCTGTCTCAATTGCATAATTTTAAACTTTTTTTTAATCATGCAGATATGTACACTGCATTTATTTAAGTAGTTTTTTATGGCATGGAACTTTGGGAGAAATATTATTTCTCAAGCTATGTTTTCTCTTATTTCAATCAACATGCACATGATGAGCATCTCTTTACAATTCCATCCACAAAGGTACAGCAGCTAAGTTTTAGCCCTTTTTTAATTTAGAAACACTGATGGTGCTCCTTTTTTTTTCCATTAAATGGAATTTAACTCGCTCACTGGTATTTTGAGTGGCAGAAATCTTTGTCACTGAAATAAAGAACAGCTTGCAAAAAGGAGATTATGTAGCATTTTAAATAATTATAAGGATAGATTTTAAAGATTACATATCAAACATTTTCAATCATATTGTAGTTAGCTGCAACAGGTAGTTACTTATTGTTTTTCACTCATAGTATCTCTTTTCTGCCTATATCCGTATTTCCTATATTTGTATCTAAAATGGAAGSATTAACATGAATTTATGTTGTAACACAACCCTGAATGCCAATCTGCTTAATACTGTATGCTGATGTTTATCTTGTTATCATCTGTTTGTAGCCTGTATGCACTTTCAGTAATCCGTTTAATATCTCTTTTGCTTCACTTATCATCGATTCCATTTAACCTGCTTGCTTTTGCTTACTCTTCACTTTCTATTAAATCTACTGCCCTTTTTGTGAGGGGTGCCTTTCATGTTTCAGAGTTCTTTCAATATATTCCTTTATTCTCCACAGCATCTYCCAGTACATACATACAGCTCTCATCTTTCCATCATCTTAGTAATATCATCTTTATCCCAAATGTTATTGTCCTCTTCCCCACTATCTTTTTCTAAGAACATCTGTATTTTGCAAGTCAAGCCTGTTCTACTATTGCTATATATGCCTTAGATTTCCTTACAAAATTGTTTTCTTTTGTACCTTCTCGCTTTAGCCAAACCTGCTGATAGATGAGGCTCTTTCATTTTTCATAAATTTAGCTAAGTTTGTATAAATTCAGGATTAGACCTGAGAGGTTTAAACCAGTAATTTTTTTTCATAATTACACTATACCACAGAGCGAAGATATAAATCTGAACATTATTTGCAACAGCCTGAAGCAATAGCAATTTGCCTGAAGCAAATTTGCAAAGCCTGCAACAGCCTGTAATACTTCTACAAAGAACTAAAACATATTTCTTACAATCATTTACTCGTTTCAGATTTTTGCATACAGGAGGTGCTCATTACTGTGCAGTTACCACTTTTATCACATGCTACATAATTATAGGAAATCAGGTGTTTCAGCTGCTTCCCCTGGACTTGCATAAGCTTTTTTTTCCTGATATTCAAACACATTAACAGTGTGCTGTAGAAGATGAAAACAATAAAAACATATCTTACTTGTATTTGACGGTTTTTACAGTCTCAGTTGAAACACTTTTAGCAATGCACTTCGCTGCACTTTCTAAACCTTGCCACACTGTTGAAAGCCCTGTAGGAAACAATCAGTTTATATGAGACCATGCTATAAAAAATTTGCAATTGAAAAAGTGTAAGGAATTTTTATTACCTTGAACTCCACTTGCTGCTACAACCAGAGCACCATCAAAAGTAGATTTGCCATCTTTATCTTTCTTAAGGGATTCTGGAACTAATTTGCTGCCATGCTTCTTCACATGTGGAGCCAGCTCCTTTCCAACACAGCTTGCTATAGAACACACCCCTTCAACTACCATAAAACAATAGTATGCACATTATTAAATAAGAATATAGAACATCCTTCTTTAAATATCTTTACTCATAATTAAAAGGAGGCTTCACTAAAGTGTTACATGATGCTTCTATTTAAATATGCTTATTTGAAACACAGACTTTAATCCACATCTAAGTGCCCAACTGATACCAAGCAACTTTATTTTTCAGGTTCTATATAGCTCCAAATCCTAAGAGACAAGTAAGGTTGGCCTTGTGGGTAAAAAGTGCCTCAAAAGAAACACTCAAACTCAAATTTCAAGAAACTGTTTCCATTGCTTTATTATTTCCAACTTGCAGATAGAGAACAAGCTGCTGCTTTCCTGACTTGTCTTCTGTAGAAATCTTTCTTACAAGCATTCTAGCTCTTCAAAGTAGTTTTATAACATCAGCCAAATTTACTTTTACACTTGGATGAGTCACTAGACAGTAAATATAAACATTATATGCAAATAAATAATAAAGAGAAGTTACTAAGAGGTGCCACACACCTCTAAACACTAAGGCATTTCTATCTTGATATTGATATATAGTCAAATAGACTTGTTTCAGGTGTGTGTGTTTAAAAATATGCACACACACATTCTCTRGGGGTATTAAGTATTAATAACCAGTGAGAGTAGAGCTTTTAAAAGACATGGTTATCAAAATAAAAGAGAAACTATTTTTCATTGTCTAAAACTTTCAAAAGCAGATTAAACTTAAGACTATACAGACTATTCTTTTAGGGAAAAAAAAAGATGTCTATGGGCCAAGTAATATGTACTAGTCCTAAAGCACATCTCTTGCAGGACATCATGGGGCACAAACTACTGATCTCTGGATTTTATCAGGTCAGTACCTCCTCTAGTTTACCAGCTAGAGAAAACAGCTCGCATTTTATGAAGTTTTTATTAGTTAAGGCAAAAATATTATATTGTATAAGATGGAAATTTTTACCTAATAATTGGCTGACTTTCACAGCTCCTCCAGTGGCCTGTTTTGCTACATGAAGACTCTTTGCTACAGTTGGGTTGACTTCCACAGGCTTTTCTTCTGGCTGAATGTGCTCTCGCAGTTTAGAAGCTCCTTTGTGAATAGCTTTACCAGTGTATTCTGCTCCTTTCATTAGGCCCCAGCTTACCCAAGATGCACCTTCAAGGCAAAAATTGTTTTTCTTAGTATGTACAATTTTACAGACTATGATTCCTTCAGCTATCCCTCTGCCTCTACAGCACTCACTTTAGAAACATTCCTGATTACAGTTTGCAATTATAGTTCAACCTGAATGTGCCAGCAAAGAAGTCCTGCAGTAATTTCTGCACCTACACTACCACTTTTGAAATTAATTTTATTTAAGTTTAATACAGCCAGCCCATGTCCAAATGTGAACCTAATGCAGATACTCAGTTTTTTTAATAGATATGCAAGTGTCAGCTGAGTCAGAAGTGAAAAGTGCATATCTCAATGTTATTAACACAAATGACACATGCAACCCAACCCTCTATCCTTCCTTGCAGAATCATATTTATTACAATCAGCTGGTGGTCATTAGTATATTCRAAAGGATCTCCAAGGAAAAAGAACCCCACATTTATCTGCAGAAATCACAATAAATGCCATCTGTAATGGATGTCCACACAGGCATCTGAGTCATAGCAGGTGATAGTCTAACAGTCAAACGAGGAGCCAAACTCCTTTGCAATAAACAAACTGTTGGCAATGKATTTGTATTCTGCATGTTTTTTATAAAGCTCATCAAGGCATCCTTGAGAAGATCAACACAGAAACTAATGAACAACTACTTTTGACCACTCAGCTTCTATCAGCATACATGCAATTAGGTCAAAATACTGTTTAAATGTCACTCACATTGGTTTCTATTCAACACGGTTCCCTTATTACAACTGTACCTGACAAGATTCCATGGGCAACTTTCTCACTCCATTCTGGTAACTCTTTCTGATCTTCTGCTTCTTCAGGTTGTGGCTGCAAATGGACAGTCTGAGGCAAGTGAACTGTATCACTGCAGGCTTCTGAAGGCTGACAAGTGAAAACAAACATCTGAGCATCTACTTTGCAACGTATCATTGGGATTTCTGGTTTAGATCGTATACATCCATTGTCAAGTAATACTAATGTCGTACATGCCTTGGTTAAGTGTACAGGAACTCAAGGGAAATTTAAGACTCAATTACTTTTTTCACAGAAATGCTAAACACCCAAAAAAGTTTATCAGACAGGTCAGCTTTTTTGTGTACTTTTTACATCCAGACAGTGAAAAGAGTTGCTTGCCAATGCAGCCATATGGCCAAATAGCTAAGCAGGGAAAAATTACACTACAAGTTCACTAGCAAAACAGATAAGAAACTTGTCCATCTCTCATTTTTCTCTACTCATAACAGGCAGAACTCTGTTTTTATTCAGCATGGAAACTGCAGTGTTTGGTTAGGGGATCCAGCTGCAGTAAAGGAATGCAGCTGTTCTGGTTGTTTTGTTCCTCATCCTTTCTTCCCAATTTCAATAATAAAGGAGATTATTCATGCTGTGTGCTGTTGCTGCTTTTTCGGACTGGCACAACCAAGGAAAACATCAAACTGTGCACAATACTGATCCCTATTTAAAGCTGTGTGGACAGGTTCTTTGTGACTTCACATCAAACTCTACAGTTTCTGGAGTAGCTAATCATTCAAATACAGCAACCAGCACCAGCACATTCTGCTTAGTGCTTCTAAAAAGTGTAACATCACTTTACACAGTTCACAGACAATGTATAATTAAACTTTAATTACAGAAAGCTAAAAAATTTGTAGCAGATTTAAGTTTTTGTTAAGAGAACTCTTCCAGTGTAAAARTAAATAAAAGACCCAGACATCTCAAAGATTAAAAACACCGCTGGTTAATGACAGAAAGAAAAAAAAATGTTTAGTCTAGAAGAGTCCAAATGAAAGCATTTATAGTTAAACCCATCGGCAGAACAGAATACACTAGATAGACTAGTATTTGCGATTACATGGAATTCTTAAATTCCCCTAAAATATCTACTGAACATAAAAGCAGTGTATTGCACATAGCTGAATATTGCAGAAAAGAGTAGATTAGAATGCTGCTACCCAGAAGGTTAACAATGTATCACTGACATGTACTATATTATCAATTACTGCTTGACAGTAGTGTGAAATGTCACTTTCAGAAAAGGTCTTCAGCATGTGACCAAAACACTGGGGGCTGGGCAGGAGAAATTACCTCAATAAACAGCTATAGGCAAAAAACAAACAAACAAAAACAAAAAAAAAAACTATTAAAAGTCCCAAACTATGTTCCAGACGCAATTTAGTTACACCACAGTTTGGGCCACTATATAGAATATCAGTCAACAAGACTTCGAAGGACTACACTGAAGGAGCAGAAATGGATTCTCTAATAAGACAGTACTATAATTATACTAAATATAGTTGTCAATTAGATCCTCATGAGTACTATGTGAAACAGACACATTAAACAGCCATCAGACTAGGCTTTGAAATATTGGTGATATATCAGAGTTCTTAAAATTTCAGAAATATGCTGATTTGAAAAACGCGGCAGCCTGCAGTAACTGAATCAGTGTTTGACAAGAATCCGAACAAAACAAAACAAACAAAAGAAAAAAAAAAAAAAAAAAAAAAAAAAAAAAAAAAAAAAAAAAAAAAAAAAAAAAAAAAAAAAACCAAAAAAAAAAAACCAAGCCAACCAAAAAAACCTTCCACCCAAAAGAAAAAAACAAAAAAAACCAACAAAAAACAAAACTACAGGACACAGCATACACAGCTGCTGGCAATCAAATCAGAAATTCCAACATGCATTTCTGTGACCATTTTTTTTTTTAAACTATAGAATTTTGGAATGTCCTGGCATTTACCTGGACTTTGTGGCCAGACTTCTGTTTAAATTTATCTTCAAAATGTGCCCTCTCAGCTGCTGGGAGCTCTGAAAATACCCCTACTCTCTCAAGGGATCCTGGCACCTGTGACATCRTATCAGGGAACATTAACAAAAACATGTAGTTTTAGGAAAATAAGGAACCAATTAGATATCAAATTTGAACTATTTCTACGCAGGAAAAATGCCACAATTTTATCCAGGGAGTCAATATCACATAATTCTGTAGTAGTTGCCCCTTTTAAGTAAAAATTAGTGGCCTTCTGTGCTAGTGAAATTCCCTGCTGAACTCACCAGAATTTATACCATAACAGAACTCTGCCCTCAGAGTCTGGTCCTTCATCATCACTGCATTCAGATTTTGGTGATTCAACAAAATGCTTTCATGAAAAGATTTAATCATGCTATGATCTTTAAAGTAGTTACTGAGTATCACTCTTCCTGAAATGATGCTCCAGTGCTCTTAGAGTAGTATTTCCCACTTTGTTTCAAGTCACTGAATCYTATTGCATCTTTGTTAGACTGAGGGGAGCTATTTGCTATTTTCTCTACCTGYCAACAATGTATTGCAGCAAGGCACCAGATTTACCTATTTAGAGATCCCACTGGAAGGCAGATTTTGAATCTATTTTCTAATACTATTTTCACAGATCTTCTCTGAGGTGGSTCAACATTTTCGAACTGCAGACACATTTGGGCACAATATTCCAAGAATGGTATCCTTAAAACCACACAGAGAGTTCTGAGCATGTTTTTCCTTGTGTGTATGCATAATCTCCTGAACATGTAATTTCATTTTAAGTCCTATGTTCTCTTTCAGAAAAATAGAGAAAACAGAAAAAATGGCCTCAAATTCTGCTCTGTGCTTACAACATTAGTAATTAGTATTTTATTTAGTATTTTAAAATTTCTGTCCTCTCAACTCATAGGACCTACAGTTTCATGACAAAGCTGCCTAATAGTGGCTGCTTTCTCTACTTCTTACTGATGAGCTTACCAACCAAGACAAAAATTTGCCATTTTACACAACTAAATATAAATGTGAGAACATATTGATGATTTCCTCATTGGCTTATAACAGACAGGACAGAAATTCACCTGGATTCGTAGGTCAGACATCTGTTTCAAGAGATCCTCGAACAGCTCTCTGTCAGCTGCGGGAAGTTCTGAAGACAGCACTACTCCTACGTAGGACCCTGGTATCTGGGACATTGTGTCAGGGAACATGTAGACCCCAGTACTGCAGCACAGAACAGGAGACTGGTTACACATCAGAGGATACAACCAGTCACAGACCTAGAAAAGCCAAGTACATGAAAGAATCAAAGGATGCTTTTAAAAAGAAAGACAGGCAGAACATACTGRTAAGTACCACAAATTACATTTTCCATAAAGATTCTAGTGGAACCTTCTAGTGAGAGGTTCCCTGCTGAAAGCAGCACGGTTGGAATTAAATGAATCTTTATGGTCCCTTCCAACCCAAACTCAAATATTTTATGACTCTATGATGAAAAATAAAAAGCCTTATGCCATCTTGAAAAATATTTAAAAAAAATCCCCAAAAAACCAAAGCCATGTGATTCTGGAAATACCACTCTTGATCAGTTCTGACARTCTAATATAGACAAAATACTAATCACAGGACAATAGTTCAGGCTGGCATCCTCTTAACTGAAGTCTCATTTTGAGGGTGAGATGAAAAGAACTGTCAAACAAGTCAGGATTCACAGTGCCTGTACCACTCTGTACATCTCAGGACAGGTTTATTTGATAAGACAAACAGAAATGCATGGCTGTTACTGGCCTACTGTTGAAGACTGCTAACATGGGTAGAGCTGAACCAGCAGACCCCAAACAAAGAGATCCTAAGTCAGAATCCAGACCAGAAACACAATCCTCATTACAGAACATGCCCACATGAAGCAAGTAAGGATTGAAAAAGTAAAAACAATGCATCTTTTTTATTTGTAGTTCTGAGTCTGGATTAACGTGGACCCTCAAATTTCAAATTATCAGCTGTCATAGCTGCAACGAGAATGAAGCAGGTAGCACCCAACCCATTTTATAGTGATTTGTTACAATAGATGAATCAACACATCTTCTCTATGTGATGAAAGAAGTCAATTTTATGAAATGAAAAGACATGTTAAGTCAACTCCTTTACACATTGGAACTCATCAGAATAGTCAGTACTTGAAAACTTTGGGAAGACACACAGGTGCTTTTCACAGAAAGAATCATGAAAGTGTGTACTTGCAAAAATCCATTTCTRCAACACCTGCGACATCCTTCATATTATCACACAGATTGTTAGGCTCGGAGGAGCAAGAACTTAAGATTGCCTGTTAAGAGTTTTATGACAGTTCTTGACATTTTAAGTAAAGGAGAAACTCATTTTCCTGTTACCTGAAGAAAGGCAGGCGGAYGATTCCGAGCAGCTTCACTTTGTGTATCCAAGAACTTCACGATACGCAGATATCCAGGATATGAAGGAGCACTAACCTGCCCATCAGGAGTCACAAAAAATATCTGCACTCCTTGGGGAATCAGGATAAGCTCATCTGCATCCACTCCCAGGTTTTCCAAAGGAGGTGGCTGACTACACTTATTGTTGTAGTAGTCCTCACTCACAGAAGAAAACTCCCCTGAGTCTGTGCCGTAAGACACAGTAAAGTGGCCATTGGTAGCTTGAGGAGTATAGGCAGGGGGTGCTTCGTTTGGCAGACAAAGAGGTTTTGCAGATGATGGACTCATAGCTGGGATTTGCCCCTGACCTATCACTGCAACATCTCCATCTGCTGCAGGTGGCTGACTTGCTACAAACAGAGAACGAGGGGCAGGGGGTCTTTCCGGCTTTTCTTTGGAAGGAATGGATGGGTACAACTTGGGCACCGCAGGACGGGTATCCATCATAGCAGGACTTGCTTCTATTGGCGGGGTGTTTTGTTCTAGAATGCCAAGTCGAGCACGAACATTTTGCAGGGTCTCCCTCATCTTCTGCTGCATTTGCCTGGCAGACTCCCACTGGGACCCTACACACGCAGGACCCTCTGATGGAATGCTAACTCCTCGGAGCAAGTGGTCAAGCCCTTGCTTATAGTAACTTCTTGCCTCTTCCTTCTGACCCAATTCATCTGTACTCAGACCTTTATTGATAAAAATAAAGGCTTTCCTGTACTCTTCATTAATGGCTTTAATATTTGCATCTTCTTGTGTAACTGGATCCTCCAGCTGTTCCATTACTGCAAACTGGAATAAAAATCAATAAGAATATACAGAGAGAAAGCCAAACAATGCTTACCTTAGAAGAAAATGTGTTCTTAATGATGACCATACTGCAAGTATTAGCAGGAATCTATCTAGTTGCTTGGAACAGTGTCTGGTATGTTATGGTTATCTCCTAATAACACTAAGATTCAGTTGGCCTGATTCCAAGACAGCAAGGAATCTATAATTATCAAATCTAGTTACATGACAGATTTTAATTTCCTAGAAGTTAAACATCAGAAGAAGATGGACATGACTGATACCAAATTTTTCATCTTCAAGATCAGTAGCAAACAAGAGGAGTTAACAAATAACTTTTTTAAAATCTAACATTTTCAAAAACATCTCTAAGGTATTAAAAAAATCAGTTACCATTTTTTTCTATTTAAATAAAGGCTGAACTTACAAAAAGTACATTTCCACTTGAATAATTTAAAAGAAAGCACTCAACATATTTAAACAAATCTTGACCAACTTCAACTAACATCCACATTCTGAACTGTGAAATACTTCGAACAGTTAAAGCTGCGCTTTATAGAATAAAAACAGGGAACTACTTATTTCTTTTACAATGTTTATGGAGTGAGATAAGGCAATTGGTGCTGCAAAAATGCAGCCTTGCTCCCCTGGTGACAAAAACAGGAAATACCGGGTCGCAGGTTCTAGGTCTATCTTGGAATGTATTCTTTAAACCGTCTCATGTATTTCAACAACTGAAGAGCAGAGAAGAATCCAGTAAGTCTGTTTGAACTCTAAAATGTATAAATTCATTGTTTTAACTATATGCATATTGTTGGTCTTGGCCACACGCAGAAAGTACAAATCATTAATTCCAATTATTTCCTTTTTTCCTGGCAGCCTTGAGAGGCATTGTTAATTCAGGAAAATCAGGCAATTGTAGGTTCTCAAGACACAGAAAATGTTTAGAAGACTGAGAACAGTTTAATCTGTTTAATCATCACTGTTTACTTCTTTATGAGCAGGATTTACTGATTTGAGATTTTTAGTGCCTGCATCCCCAATCCTGTATAAAGTCCTTTCTTACGGCTTTAAGTAAATGATTCATTTGTGTGAACACAACTGCAGTAAAATACTCGCCTCTGCCCCATGTTTATCGATTTTGTTTTTTTCTGGGTGAGGCTAATGCAAAGATACTTTACAGATTTCAAATAATTATTTTGCTAGGGATTGTTACCCTATAAGAAGAAGAGACATCAAGTAAAATCCTAAAGTCATAACTACATATCAACTTAATATTTAATTTACTATTCACTGTATACTTGTCATACTGACAGCAGCACTGTTCTTGCTAAAGCTCAGTCTTAACTGACACTACAAAAGGTCTGTAATAAAATGGAGATGTCAGCACCATCAGTGTCCACCCAGCACTAGTGCACAGCAGAGATACAAAAGCAGGCTCAACAACTCTGATTGTCTGAAACATCCCAAGTTTGCAGTATATGTGCAGCATAGTTACCTCCAAATTATGCATTTGGTTGGCAGAGCATTTGGAAATAGAGGAAGGACTTCACAGTAGATTTAAAGCTAAACATGTGATAACTAAAAGTCAGCCCAAAAAACTGAATTTCATTAATTCTTAATAACTGAWTAAAATTAACACAAAAGAATGGATGGTGTTAACTAAGCTTATCTAATTGCTCCCTCACAACACAAGAATAAATATTCTCTGAAACAGAATATGTTAGTAGTAATCTGATCATATCTAAGAAATATCTTTGTTTACTATTGTCAGTGCGTGACCTTAATGTAGTATTTAAGTGTGCTGAATGTTTTAATACTTACCTATAACCCACTTCTGGAAACTGCTGAATCATATTTCCCCTGTTTTAAAGCTCTAATGAATGGAGAAATACGTATTATTGAATAATGAGAGCACTGCAAGCCAACCTTTGTTGTTATGGCCAGTTAAGATAAGCTCAGATCTGCACCACTTAGTGTTAATTAAGATTTAGAGGAACTCRTCTCAGAGAAAACCAGTCAAAAAATGAGGTAAGAGCTAAAGGGCACTGTAGATAATCACACATCAATCCAGCACCTGAGCCCTCTTTGTCTCTGTCCAGATATAATCTGTAGTTTTAAATGTCTTGGCCAAGGGAGGCTACAGTACAACAATGAAACCTGAGTTTAATTTGATATTGTAAATTACTATCTCACCCAYTCTTTCTCTTTAGCAGCAAAGCCCACTTCATTAAAAAGTAATGTATATTAACAAAAATACAGGTTGGTGATGGATCTCACTGCTAGTCAGTAAACATGAAGCCTAAGGCTTATTAAAAGGATTAAAAATCCTGACTGACAGAGGTAGGCTACACTTTCCAACTCACTAATCTTGATGGAGAAGTAAGGGAGGAAAATACAAAGCAAATTAAAAAAAAAACAAAAAAAACCAACAAAAAAAAAACCCACCCTTAATCCAGGAGCTCTTCATATTTGTCAACTGTTTTTCTCTCAGCCACCAATTAAAAAGTACAATACCAACAGAATTGTTTAAGCCTTAGTTGTGTAAGGAAAGAGCAGTTAAGAAAGTAATAGTAACTTTCAAGAATTTAAAGAACAAACTGAATTAAATGTTATCTAGAATATAAACTTACACTAGCTGAAAAATTTACCGTTTTATGCTTTTAACTTATTTAAATTTATTTGTTTAAAGAAGTCCTTAAATTCTTCATTAAGTGGTAGCCTACTCCTAGTTTTGAAACCAAGAAAAAAAGTTTATAAGGCTAGATAATATCACAGACTACACAACAGAGAGAATTGGTGACATTAAAGTAATTCCTACTCTCAAAATTACTCTCAAAATATTTCAGTAAGCCCCATCCTCTGACATTTAAACCTACACCTTCTTCTCAGGCTGCTAYCCCAGCACCAGGCCAGCATGCCTATTTTCCTCCTCTACTGCTSTTTTAAGATGATTTCTGGCCAAATGAAAGCACGTCCTTCCTGACTCCTTGGTTTGCACCTCCATCTCATGCTCTCCCCACAGAGCTTTTAGGCCCCGGGTGCCTACTTGTCACTTCTCTAAAACAGAAAGTGAAAAGCAGTAGAGCAGATAATTCCCTTCATCTCGCAGCTGCGCTGCCCAGCACTAACGTTTTTCGCAGCACCGATGTACACTGTACTACCATTCCGTGGCCAAACATTCCAAGATCATCATAAAAAATTTAGTGTTATGTAAGACGGCTACTTAACACTATTTCATTAGCTGTGTGCCTGCCAGTTTCTCATCGCTACCAACGTTTTTCCAGATTCAAGAAACTCAAAACTGCCTGATACAAATCTTTTAAAAACAAAACAAGACAGAATACAAGGAGCAGTTTTCCCAAGTATTCTCACAAATAACAATTTAAAACACTCTTTTCAATATTTATCATCAGGGCTACTTCAACCTCCCCTGATGACGCCCGTCCCCGCCTCTCGCTCCCACCACCTGCCTGTGGGGGCTCCCCGGCGGCAGCGCGGCCGCACCGCAGGGCCCCATCGCTCCGATGCCTCCCGCGGCCTCCCCTGCCCGTCCCGCTCCAACCAGCCCCCGGCTCCGCAGGGACCCCCGAAAACTCAGGGGGTCCGACCCCGCGGCCGCCTCACCGAGCCAGACGCCTCTACCTCCACCGAGCCTCACCGAGCCCAGCCACGCCTGCGCCGCCCCTGCCCCGCCCGGGTCAGGCGACAGCGGGCGGGCCCGAACGGTCGCGGCTCTGGCGTCACCCGGCCAGAGACGGGGGTGGAGTTTCACGCGTTTGATAGATCCCGCCGGACGACGCAATTTATCCTGGCGTTTGGTGTTTTGTTTTGTTTCCCTTTGTTATTTTAAATGCCATTGATGTATGGTGGAAACAAAGGTCTGCGTGTTCATTTCATTTCACCGTAAATTCATTTAAGAAGCGAACGTGGAAGATCGCTTCTTTTTTGTCTTCTGGTTTCTGTGGCTCGGACCATCATCTAGGACCAACGTGTCAAGCTGAAAAATAATGTACAGCCCCAGTGATAGCAAGTTGGGGCTTTTTCCTGTTTCTCAGTAGCCGAGTGGCTTTCCCTTCATGATGAGTTAGTAGTTCAATTATGTATAGTCTCCGACTTTTAAGAAGCTGTAACTCCAATGATCTGCATGTGAGTGTGAGAGTCTGTGTGCGAAAGCACAAATACCCAGATTCTAGTGATGGAGTTGGTATGAATATCCAAAAATGGAAAAATAAGGTCTAAAAGCTGTCGTTCTGAAGTCTCCCATTTTATGTCATGTTTTCACATGTTCTTTTGAATATCCCTTTATTTGTGCCACAATGGCAGGCTGCACTGGTGGGAGTTGCTGTATTTCCAGAAGTGGCTGTCTCCAGGGGAGACTTACTTGCCAGCCTGGGCAGGCTGGGGGAGCTGCATTTTTGCACTGGTGCTGTAGGAAAAAAAAAAAAAAAAATCTCTGTAAATATCCAGCACTTTCCTTAGAACACGAACACTTGTTCTCAATCCACCTTCAAACTTCTCAGTGAAACAACTGCTCAGATTTCTGGATATAGTCTGGCAATATATTATTGATTTGCAACTTTGATAATAAATACTAAAAATCTTTTGCAGTTTGACTCCACATGGGACATTTCTATCCAGGTTAAATCTAGCAAAGGTGAATTCCATGGTGCATTGACTCTTTACCTGTGCTATCTCTTCCAGAACTTGCTGTATTCCAGCCCTGTTAAGGCTTATTAACTTGCACTCTCAGGTACTGTATGTGTATACTGATCACAAATCAACCTTTAACACACTCAGGACCACAGACCATAAGAAATTTATCGTAAATATTTGAGTTTAGGTAGTGGCAGCTCTGTCCAGCACTGCCCTTGGCAGATGGGTTTACCTCATAGCTTCATTTTCTCTGGAAAGTTGTCACACATTGTGGTTTCTAGCACAACATCAATCTAGGAATTCTGTGCTCCAAGCTTTTCAGTCCTGTTCCTGCTGACAAGAAACAGAGAGCAACCTGCAGGAGAGACAAACTGTCCACAAATCAGGGAGAGTTCCTCTTTCTGCACAGCAGTTATGATGAGAGACAGGCTGTCCACAAATCAGGGAGAGTTCCTCATTCTAAGCAGCAGTGAGAATAATGGTTGTTTATGAAGCAGTATAGAGACAGATGAGGGTTTGGATTGGTGAAGAGGGCCCTAAACATTTGTTTAAACAGATGGTAGATTGTGCTTAGGTAGCTAGTTGTCACTGAATTATGGTATGTGCATATATGCAAAGCTTATAAGGAAATAAAAAACATTTTTATGGCAAAAWGTGGCACTCTCTTTTGAAACAGGTCTGCAAGACAATAGAAGGACTTAAAAGTTTTTTTAACCGTTCAGGGGGTACCTTTGCCAACATTGTTTTGTGGGAGCAGACCTTGCAAAGTCCAGAAGTTGATGAGGGGCAGAACAGTGTCACAAATAAGGGAGGGATGACCTGGACAGGTGAGCACCAAGCTGCCTAGCTGTGCTTGCAGCTGTTATAGGAACGTGCGGGCACATGCCCTGACAATCATTCTTTCCACCAGATGCTGCTCTGCTGTGTCACCCCCACCTCRCAGGGCCACTTGTATCTGTGAATTAGTATAAGCCCTAGTACTTTTGCTTTAAGTCAGAATTAGACTGAGAGCTGAATCGCTACCATGACATCTTCCCTCCTGCAGCTATAGAAATAAACTGCTTCTGCCTCACCTGAATCTGCAAATTTTAAACTGCCTGGTTTTTTGTACAAGTCTTCAACCTAATTTATAAATGCTAATTCTCCTTATGGTAAGGTATACTTYTAGTGATTTCAATCTTAACAACCACTCTGGGCTTGCTTAATTTTTTTCTGCACTTCCATAAAAATATTTTTTCCCAAATATCTCCTTTTTATACTTTAATAACATAAAGTTCTATACCAGCTAGGTGGTATCATATATCTGTATTAAGGTATAGCAGCATGTATGTATCTCTCCAAGCTATTTAAACAAACACTGAAATCATCAAGGGATCTCAAACTGCTCTGTAAATGCTAGCAAACCTGGGGGAGGTGGTG
>NW_026623568.1:651767-655684 GCF_030028575.1 Malurus melanocephalus
GGGGCGGGGAGGAGTGAGGCTGTGAGTAAAAAGTGTGTGAGAATTCTCCCGAACCACTTACTCGTATGCAAATAAATGTCATTGACTCACACCAAATGTCAGTGCGTCTGTAACCTGGTTACACTTCTGGTGGGAATCGTGCTCTGGAGACATACTTTTAGTCAGCAGCCCCCAAGTCACTGATGGAAGCACAATAAATCACTCTTATGTGTGAASAAACTGAATGTATAATTGTTCCACAGCTCCTAACGTTAATAAGAACTTCTGATGAATAGATGATCTCACTGTGATTATTATCTTCCTTCTGACTTCAAATTCCATAAATTGTCCCAAGGCCAAGGGGTGACAGCTCTTTGACAAATGTAATATTGCACCTTTATAAAATTRTGGTCAGTCACTGACCTCAGACTGAGCTGTCACTTGGTTAAGGTGCAAGAACACCTCTTCAGCATTTCTGTGCAGTGTTGACAGCCTTGAGCTGCAAGCAGGGATAATGTACTTAGAGCAGACGAATATGAAACATCTGGARAGACACCTACTTCCTGAGACAATCCCATTTTCGATGTCCGGTCCTGAAGGGTGGTGGAATAACCTGGCTCTTACCAGTACAGCTCTGTAAAAAGGAGGAGGCTCTAATTCAAAGAAACAGCTCTGGGTCCAGACAGCATCTGTGCACTGCACTTGGCTGCATGTCAGGCTGCTACCATCTTGTGCAAGGCTTTTCCCTGTCCTTTGCCGTGAGCAATTATTTGCATTTGGGTAATCATTGAATGCTGTCTCCCCAGTCTGCTCACCAATTTCCATCATAATTGTTTCACTGGGTTTCATCTTGTCTCTATAACAAAAGARCTTAATATTTCAATTTAAATGAGCATATTAGAACAAAATTTAAACTTAATTTCATTTAAACTTAATGTCATTCAAAAGCAATATCATCTAAACTTGACAACACTTAACAGAAATTAAGTCTGACAGAGCTTAAACTTATTAAAACATAAATTTAACTTCACTAAAACTTTACAATAATTATACCTAATAGAACTTAAAATATTTAAAAGAGCTTAACTTCAACAGAACTTAATAGAATTAAAACATAGCATTACCTAAAGTTAACAAAACTTAACTTTAGCAGAACATCAACTTAGCAGAGCCTAAAAGTAACAGAACTTAAAATTAATAAATGCTAAGCTGAAYAACAYGTGAAGTTAGTAGACTTCCGTAATTGAACTTAAGTTTAACAGATCTGAWAATCTACRGACCTCAAACTTAGCATCATTTAAGTTTAACAAAGCTTACCACTTAATGACACTTAATAGGTAGCTGAAGCTACTCAGCAATTGATTAGCTTAAAATTTACTATAACACAGTAGTAACTCACTTACAGGCCTAAGTTACAAATCTAAAATACCTGGGAAGCTAGAATCCTTATCTTACTTGCTGCAGCACTTTCACACACACACATGCACACAGACACAAAGAGTGCGTTTAAGGTCCACCCGTGGCAAAAGGCCACCCAGAACTCAGCGAAGCAGACACTTCGGACACCTTTGCATCTCTTCAGTGGGCACCCTGCTTAAGACCTAAAATTTAAGAAAACTAGATTCAAAGTTGAGAGTGTTACTTTAASAGTTTCAGGTAGAACCAACTCTAAGTCATTGACTTCACTGTTACAATAAAGCAACTGAAAATCTGTCAGAGCAGGTAAACATCAATGAGCAATATGCAACCTCCCTTTTTTCTCTTTTTTCTTTTTCTTTCTTTTTTCTTTTTTTTTTTTTTTTTTTTTTTTTTAAGCAAATCACTAAGTTGTAATGTAAATAGCAGCAACATGCAGCTCTAGCAATTTACATCATTTAGTTTTGAGGATAGCTCATGGTAGCTATAAGCATTCTTGAAAATTACTGTTCATTGTCARTACCTTTCCAGTATTAGTTTACCAGGATTTTTCAAAGTTTTTCAAATTTCTCTTACTCAGAGAARTTAAAACATTGTATTTAAAACATGTTCAGTTCAGAGATGGTAGGACAGCTTCTAGTAATTGTCATTACAATAGATTTGAAATATAAATACTTAAGGATATAATTATATAAYACTGCCATGATTTTTGCMCATGTAACTTTGTGAGTTCAGTGGGAGGATAAGACCGAGGCATGCACCTAAGCAGCCACAGTCACAGCCCTCACTGACCCCAAAGGAATGAGCTACTGTATACTGCACTGTTCCCTTCCTCTGCAAGAACAGAGGGCTTCAGAAACTCAGCCACTGTGCAGAGAGCACAACGCTCATGTGCAAGTCCCTTCCATAAGATGGTGTCACTTTTAGTCATTTTGTAGTGGTTTAAAATGCTCTCATATGCATCTTCATGGCAAAACAATCACCTTCAAATTTTCTGATTAAAGCTGTACAAGCAAACAGGTTAGACCGGCACTATTCTGCACGGCTTTGCAGTAGAGAGTCTTGAAATAATTATATCCAACTCCTGAACAGCTTCCACAGATAACACTCGAGGAGCTAAGCCTAGCTTGGCCTTATGCACTTAATTGTTCCTAGAAACTTTTATGAATCATTCAATATTTTGACATCAGTTAATTTTTATGGCCTTATGTTGGTCCAGTTAGTGATCACCATAAATATGCCAAGATCTACTGAATTCTTCAGGGCCTTCTGCGTTCATGCTGAGTAAAGTGAAAATGCTCTGAGGGGATAGCCCGAAAATGCAATAAATACTACTTTCTCAATCTCTTATGGAATAAGAAAAAGGGTGTAGTCCAGCAACTAACAGGAGACAGYGTGCTGCCTGAAATTAGTTGCTTTGGCATCCCAAGRACACATAGCTGGGCTAACAGCCATTCCCAAAGCTTCTGTTGGATAGGTGCCAACATGTTCAGCTCCTTGAAACCTGGGCTATATACAGGAAAATACAAATTTAACCCTATAGTGTTAACTGTGATGCTTCGGTTTTGTCAGAGTTGTATGACATTATAGCCTCAATCTGCACATCCCAAKAAAGCTGATGCAATGTATCTGTATAAAACTGAGCAGARCAAGAAAAATTACTCGTTCAAGGTAAACAYTGCATGTACACCTWTTGAACTTGCCAATCAAAGGACTGACTTTTCAACACATAAGCAGCCCCTCAATGGCAAATGTACATGCCAGTAGCATAAAGACAGAGAGGAAGCCTTTAAACCTGGGATAACCCCAGAGAGAAAGAGAGCTGAGGTCTATCCACAGCAAAAGCTTCAAAAAAGGTAAACTCTTGCAATTCATGTACCAGTTCTGATCTAAGGACCATAGAATTCTCAGCTTGGAGAAGGCTTTTGACAAAGCTYAGATATCTTTTCCTGGAACTCTGGAAACACTGAAAAACCACAAAGCTGGTTAAGTCATAGCAAACCTGCTTAAGCTTGAGGGCCTGTTCAGAAAGAKGCACCTGCAGCTAGAGAACAAAAAAATCCTGAAAGTTCTCAGTAACCACAAGGAGCAACAACTTTGTTGGATTCAGCTAGAGATAAAGGATCACAAAAGGGAGAAGGATTCMGTCAGCCATAAAGSTCAAGAGCTGGAARCTCYGAGCAATTAGAMGGACACACTTCTTTTCRCMAAGGATTTTACAGCAATTAAAACCAGGCCACACAAGCCACTTTCTAGAATGGATGGTGTGACGGTACCAAAGCCATCCATTACTTTGGATAAATCAACAACAGTTGCTACTCTGTGGCACTTCCAGTGATGCTAACCAAGGGAACTGCACCCAAGGCAACAAAAGGTACTGCTGCTTTAAGGAGACATGGCATTTCGTTCAGTCCTCCTGCTCAACTCTCTTATCATAACCAAGTAATTATTATATTCCTTTCTCTTTTCGGAAAGGCTTTTCTATGGGAAAATTAGAGACAAATTTAAAATACAACTCAGTC
>NW_026623568.1:656587-708288 GCF_030028575.1 Malurus melanocephalus
AAGCCGCTTAAGTGAATGAGAGGACAGTCTCATTATTTTTCTAGCAGCTCTTTCGTAAGTTCGAAAATGGACTGCTCTTCTTTGGAAGATGTATGTCACATTATCCCACAGCTCACCTAATCTCCCAAGGTGATTGATTGCCAGCAGCTGCTTCCTTTCCATGTAGATAACACAGTCTTTTCCTATGTGCTTAGATTATTCCCCGTAACAGGATAATTTCCCAGTGGCTCACCTTAACTTCAGGAGTCAGGTTTCAAGTTTCTTACTTCTGGTCCGGACCTTCTCTGCCCCCGGGTTTTTCCACTCTCAGTCAAAACGAGCAGCTCGAAGCCGCTCCCAACTCTGCCCCTGGGTTTTTTTCCGCTCTCAGCGAAAACGAGCAGCTCGAAGCCGCCCCCGACGAGCAGCTCGAAGCCGCCCCATCCAGCCTCGAAGGCTGTTCCTCGCTCTCAGGCGAGATCGGCGTCACCCTGCCTCGAAGGCTGGGCACCCCGGGAAAAATCGGGGCCAGGTAGCTGCTCAGCATTCCTAGCAGGCAGCTTCAACCTGTTGGGCGCCATATGTCGCTGTTGGCCAGACAGCCGACACAAAATAACAGACACAAAGACACATATATACACACACAAAAAGTAACCACTTTATTCTGGGACAGACCTCTTTTATCCACTTTAGTAACCAGTGCATACGTTTTTGTTACACATACGTTGGTCAGTGAAGCTGTCACTTTCTACTCAACAGCATAGGATTGATAGGTTTGCAAAAGCTACAGTGTTAGTAATGTTTGTATTTGTAAATATTTGTAAATATTTGTAAAAATTGTAAGCCACCTGTATTATCAATTCTACATTCCAATCTCTTTTTCTCAAGACAGCCAAGGACGTGGCGTTTTTCTCCTATGCAAGCTGTTAGCACTCCTTACAGATTTCCTCTCCTTTTATGTTTAAGGTATGTCTCTCTTTGGATAGGTTTCACAATCTGTTTGGAGTCACACTCTGTGTGCCAGATGAAATAGATTTTCTTTCCTCAGGTGGGAAATRCATAACTTTCCCAACAGCTTTGAACTTGGAGACTGTTGAACTAGGTGGCATATCTGTTCTGTAAGTAGAGCWGTATTGCTCATTTAGGAGAGAAAGTTGATGGAGCCATATATCTCTATTTGTTTTGAAATGCAAGSTCCTCAAATTGATGGGCAGGAACTGAACCAGAGTGGTTGTAGTTACCACTGAGTAAAATCAAACAGCAGTCTGGCTCTGCCCAACTCTGTACATAATGTTCTGATGAAATGTRAAAACCAGCTCTTCTAGTTCCCAAGTCAAGGTGCTGAGGCCACCCATGGCCCTCTCAGTATCAGGACAAATCCTGTGCATGTGTCTTCAGTCTCTTGGTCCTGTGGTTACCCAAAGAGGTGTTCAGTTGSATGCCTGGTGGATCAACATCTTGAGCATCCAGTGATAATAATCTCAAAATGCCTCCATGCAGCCACAGCAGAACTCAAACAACATTGTGAGAATACTGAGGGTTCAGCTGACACCACTGAAATGCTTCCCAACAGTTCATGGACCAAACATGACAATAAGGATGTTGGTTAAACAAAGTGTTTTGTAGAAATGTTGATCTTTAATAAATGAATCTTGAACTGGAAAGCAGATTTACACCTCAGTGTACCAATGTGTATGGTTTTAACATTATTATTAGGTCCATTGAACTGAAGACATGTATAAACTTTTGAAAAAAAAGATCTTGCATTTCTAAAATATGTCATTCACAAGAAATAGCTTGTTCATCAGATGCAATAATTTTAATATTGTTCTTATCCTTTCAGTTTGCAACCAATATATTTTATAACTCTATATTTTTTWAAAATATGAATGCTCCAATTACATTTTTTAATTGACAAGCAGTTGGAATTTTTGTGTCTCTCTTCTGCTCTATTCCAAACAGAGACTGTAAAGGTTTGTGTCTAGCAGAATGTGTCTAAAGAGATGCTGAGACTATACAGCTAGATGGCAGCATTCACATTGCTTTGAGAAAAACTATGGTTATTTGACCAATTTGACTGCTCTGTTTCAGCTAAATGGCATGGTCCTATTCTGAAATGTGCTGCCTAAGAATGTCTGATTAACTAACACATCTGAAAATCTGACCATTTCACATAGCTGTCTAAATTGGAGATTTATTCTTTGGCCCTAGAGACAATGAGCGTGAAATGTAGTACTTACACATTTATCTAGAAAGATAAAAAACTGATTATGTGCATCTTTTAAAACAGGCTAGTATTTAGCCTGTTTAGCCTGAAACAAGGTTTTTCTTTATCTTATGTAAGATTCCATTTATTTGAGAGTTTTATATCATGAAATAACCTACAAGCTTGTTTGGATGATACACAAAATTACTTATTTTCAGTTACAGAACAAAATAATTACTCAACAAAGTCTTTCTGAATGTCCAACAAGCTCCTCCTATCTATCCCAAGCCTTACCAGTCTCCTCAAGTACAACTCTACTGTGGAAGGTAGCTAAGCTGAGAAGGATCATGTAGACATTTTACAGCTTGGTGAGAGGAAGGAATGCAGGAGTCATGCTCAGATAAAATAATTGCTGAAATTGTGTGAACCATCTTTCTGAGGCGATGGGAACGCAATGCAAGGACATCATGTTTTTAAGCTGCTGGAAACTCCCTACGAGGTATTTGTGCTAGTTAGCCTTGGGAAAAAATAGAAGTAGATAAGGGAAATTTGGCAAGTGAATCATTAGAAGTGGAGTTGATGTGTAAGACGTGGACCTATGAAATATATGTATTACAGAATATGCATGAGCTAATTATGTATGTTATAAAACTTAGACATTGTTTACAATAAATCGAAGTTCGCTTATGACTCATATTGAGTGGTCCGAGTCTTCCCTTCGCGACACCCTATCACCTCTTTCCGTGCCCTGTAAGGGGACAATGGTACCTTTCTGAACATCAGCCCTTTTTTCCTCCCTACTCACTAAAGATATTTATTTGTCTAGTCCAGGCTACTACACACACCAGCTTTCCTGTTCCTAACATGTCAGCCCTCATGAATGTGAGCCTGTGAGGACCCAGGACAGGGAGCTTGGGCCCTGCTAGCTCACAGCCTGAGACATAACACTCTGCTGTGAGCAAAGTTTTGTCTGCCTCCACCTTGTCCTCTCAGCTTTCTGCAGTATAACCTGAGCCCTGAGGCTCATTTGCTAAAAGCCTGCTTTGCTGTTATATGGAGCTTTGTATGTACAGTGCTCTGAGAAATTGATTTTGATTGCACTCAGATGAAGACCAGAGTGAGTTGCAAAGGGCTGAGTCAACAAAAAACACAGAATGAGAGCAGGGAGCTGTGGGTGCTGATAAGGAGGAGACAAATAGGCATGGGCAGTGGTACTGTGCAGCCTTTGTAAATCAAAGTAAAGCCTTTGACACCATTTTCCACAGCATTCTCCTTGAGAAACTGACTGCTGGTTTCTTGGACAGGGGCACAGTTCACTGGGTAGAAGACTGACCAGAAAGTGGTGGTCACTGGAGCTACACCCAGCTGGTCACTAGTRAGGTTACCCAGGGCTCAGTGTTTTATCAATGATCTGGACAAGGGGATCAAGTGCCCCCTCAGTCAGGCTGCAGGTGACGCCATGTCAAGTGCGGGTGTGGACCTGCTGGAGGGAAGGAAGGCTCTGCAGATGGATCTGGATAGGCTGGATTGAGGGATTGAGGTCAACTGTGTGAGGTTCAACAAGGCAAAGTGCATTTTATCCCATGTAAGAGGGAAYCTTTAGTATTCCTGACATGATCTGGGGGGAAAAGGAGATCCTGGCATTGTCTTTTCTGGTAAGCTGTTGCTGTGGCTTCAGCAATTAAAACAGGACTGAGTTTATCTCTGCTACCACAGTTCAATTATTTATGCATTTCAGCTGACTGTCCTTGGAAGTGCCATTGGAAGATTGGAAGAACCTTTTCTGCTGCTCTCTGTACTTTTTTATCCCTAGTTTGTGTACTAAACTGCAGAAAAGAAAGCAGGATAACTATATAGTGTGCAGAGGTGTCAGCCTAAAATCAAGTAATAYTGGAGTGAAAGTCAGGCTTTGCTCAGTGCCTATCTATACAGCAGATTGTAGGGTAGTAGAAAGATGTTTACACCTATTTTCAATATTTTTGCATAACGCTGAAGGTTGTACTGTGTGCATATCTACTTGAAGTCATAATGTAAAATGTAAGCATCTGTTTTAACAAAAACACACCATTAGATTTCAATTCAGTAATTCTGGTTTTACAGCCTTGTTTTGACTGTACTACTTGCTAACCCATAGACTACAAGCTTCCTGAATTTTCTTCATTTCTATAAATCCAATGCCTGTGCTTTTAAATTTATAAGGATCGRCAAAGACTGCCATCAGAAACTTAGATAAAGCTCCAAAGTTTCTTCAGATGGGTGATATCAAGCAAAGTAAACTGCATAATAAAAAGCTCTAYAATATGGAACAATGGTCAATCGTTCATAAAATCTCATCATCAGAAGCTGTAAAAGTTGAATGAAGAAGCCACCTGAAAGTTCACAGTTCTGTTTTCAATACTTGCATAGGGAGCTCAGTGGGAAGCCTTGACCTTGAATATACAGGTAACCGTGCTAGGTAATGCATTAGTTTGCAGTACGAGTGAATTATTTTTAAATTTACCAAAACATAGGAAAAAATGAGACCACGATGACACAGACAGCTAAGTACTTCTTCAGTGTAATGGACTGACCTGCTGTAAATGAACCTACTGTAGGATTTTGTCAAAGTGTCTAGAGAATTTGTGACCTGTTAACCACTCTGTTTATGCTAATTCCTCTTTCCTAGGTTAGGAGGCTGAATCCTTTACCCAGACCTACCTCATGGTTATTCCAGCTTGGAAATCACAATACTTAAGAACCTGAAGCATATACAAAAGTTGAACCATAAACAAAAGTTTGTTATTCTCTTTATGTACTTCCTTAGTAAACTGCCTAGCACAAAAGTTGGTATTTTGTTCCAACACTACATAAATAAATTACAGTAAAATTTCTGTTTCCTTCATTCAATCTTCTTGAATGAAGGAGAAATTTACTGGACATGGAACTTTCCYGAAATGAAATTGGTATTTTAAATTTTTTTTTTTTAGTTTATATTAAACTTCAGAATTATTTTAATTGAAATATGTAATATTCATCTTTTTAATAAAGGGATTACAAGGAAAACCCATCTAGGACTAATTTAAAACAAACAATTAACCGTAATTATCACTGAGAACTCTTTAACCTACAAGATAAAATATGTGCATGGTATTGAAATGGGAGACACAAGGTAATATCTCAATGATTACATTTTAATGAGATTCATACTTTTTATTCCCTCAGTGCCTGAGATATTATATTGCAGTGTGTCTCTTTTACTATCTCAAATATTATTTATTTAATAACATAGTTAAGAAAACATAAGATGCAACTTAATTAAACCTAGGTTCATGTGCATCATCTCAATCAGTGCTGTTAGGGAATTGACCTGGCTTGAAGTCTGTACTTGTAAGATCAAAACACCCTTTCACTTTCTCTCTTGCAGATCAAATGAACTAATATTCACTTTACCTGTCAAATAATCAGGAATTCATGCTGTTTGCATACTAGTGAAATGCAGAAAGGCCTAGGGCATAATGACCTTATTAGTCAAATCATCCTGGTTTAAAAACCAACCAAACAAAAGCAACATGTGAAGAACTGTTTCTTTCTTTGATTTGACAGGTGTTTTAATGCCATTTATGGCATTGAAGATGGATTCCCGTCATCTGCAGAGCTGATGGRATGAGGAGCTCCTCATGGAGGTGAGAAACTTGTTGAAATAGCCCTGCTGCCAGAGAAAATGCAGCATCACCAGCACCCTAAGGATCTAAAATACACCCTGTAAAATACAGCTAGGCTATTTCTGGGGGGTGCAGTAATTAGTTCATTTCTTTTGTTTGCATAAGGCAGCAAGCAATAGGGCATGGATATCTCTGCAACACCAAGGTGCTGTGAGAAAGACACAGCTCTGTGCTCAAGGAGGCATTTGGAAGATGGTGGCTTGCATCATACAGAAAAAGAACACTTCTTCACAGTACTAGTAAATACCTTATGATGAAAGGTAAATTAGCTTTCCTCACAATATGCCATGTTCCTTCTTGGACTGTTCAAAAGCTTACTTTGTTCTAAGTTAAAGAAAACATGCATTTGAAGATGCTCGTTCTCTCTGACTTGTTTTTACTTCTAAAGTGCTTTAAATTCAATCCATATTTACTCAAGTGGAGCTTGTTCCACTGTTCTTGTCAACTGCATATATTTTGTAAGTATTTTCAAGAGTTGCCTGAGGAAAAATATGGATATTCAAGAGCATTATTCTCCTGACTTCAAGGATGGTTAGTTAGGTTGTTTATACAGTTTTCTTTTTTGTTTGAAGCCTTTAAACAATAATTGGTTCCCGTAAACATTTGTATCTGGTAGGTATGAAAAAGTTAAGTGTATTAAAAATACTTTTGGACTGAAATTAAGGAACCAAATGTAATCTGAATTAATCTTTATTGAACTGAATCCTCCCTTAACAGGATTACACACATTTAGTGGTGAGACAGCTTCTAGTCCTAGACAGGTCTAGTTTGAAATACTTAAATAGGGCTTATAACCCATCTGAAACAGTGCTCTCATTTTATTGTACTATATCATTCTGCCTCAGCTTTTGCACTTGCAGTAAAACCAGCATTTTCTACAAATCTGCTATTGTCCTGCCATTAATTTTCCCTTCTGCAAAAGATTATAGACAAAAATATCTCAGAGATTAAAAATGAGTAATAAGAAAAAGAAACCTCATGTAAAGCAAAAAGTATGGCAGATACCACATTTTCCTAAATACATGCAGGGAATCCTCCCTCCTAAAAATATAATTGCCTCTTGTAACCTTATTGAAAGTAATTCTACTTCCTTGTTAGCCAGCAGTGTTAGCTACGCTACCCTGTTTAGTATCACCTAAAGTCAAGATCAGTGCATGATCCCAAATGTCAGTCTACATTAAATGCACTCAAACTGAGATGTAAGACTCTGGCACTAACATAAAAAGTCATGAATCAAATTTTCAGAGACTGATGGACCAAGAAAAACTAACATGAACCTGTTAGCTGGCTGATATCATATATAAGGAGGAAAAAAAATGACAATGTATGATTGAAGTAATCAATCACTTCAGCGCTGCTCTCCCTTTGTCAAAGTATCTGCATTTCTTGCACAAGTGACATTAAGGAACAATTAATTTGGAAAACTGCAGGAAGATCTATCTGCTGCAACAGTTGTAAATCTGCAGTAATGAGGCCCAGGTGATGCCAGCTGTGCTGGGAGCAGCTGCAATGTTATGCAGTAGCACTGGCAGCTGTGGGAGTGCTGGATGGCATTTAGGGGTAATGGAGGAGCCCCGGGCAGCCAAGGACAGGGAGAGGGACAGGGACAGGTATGGTCCAGCCCATCTTGGTGTGTAAAGGCACATGAGGTTGTGCATGTAAGATCTGGGGCAGGTGGAGCTGTGGTAGCTCCTGCAGCAGCAGTTGCTTGAAAACTGCCAAACTGCATCTTGCTTCACTCCTGCCAAAACCCACCTAAAAACTTCTTGCATTCGCCGGCCTCTCCCTGTGGTACATCCCACTGCCCTGGAGGGCAGCTGCCTACACTGACTGTGCAGCTTTGATGTAAATTACAAATCCTGTGTATTGGCTAGAGAAGCTGATTTTCAGAGCTCATCCTTTATCTGTAGAATCGCTTGGGCTCTTCCTCAGAAATGGCTGAGTTTCACTGATTTCTTTGTCTGGTGTATGCAGTTAATTAAAGTCTCTGGGTGCAAAGCTTTTTTGAATTAAGTGTCCTAAATAAGTATGTTATTATCATTGCCAAAATTACTTTGAAAACATGCCTATCTCTATATTCTTCTTCCTTGTTTGTTTCCTTTGGAAAAAGGCATAAAAATAATGAATAATGTGATGATACCATCTTTTCTATTGCTTTAGTTTTATAGATATGTCAATATTATCTGTTTCAGCAGTCATCATTGTGCAGAGTAGATACAAACTCTTATTAGGAGATTGCATTACAGCTGAAGTTACACTTATCCATCACCTTGAATTTGCTTGTCTGTACTTCAAGAAAATTCTAAGCCAGAAAATAATTAGTAATACCTTCATATTTGTGGTGTACATCACCTTTAAAAACGACTCAAATGTTAATAAATTAAATTTATTTTAAGAAATAGTGTCCCGTGTTCTTAGGAATGAAACAAATCTTATCACTTTACTGTTTTCTAGTTAAAGCTGGAAAACCACTCTGTTTATTTTTTTGCAGTCTTCAAGTCATAAGCTATATGCATCACTCATTGACTCTTTTCTTCTGAGGTTAGTTGCAGATGAAAGCTGCATATAAATATTCTACATTAACCAATACACAAATGTCAGTAGGCACATAAAGAAGGGTGGTTTTTAAAGAGTCATTTATGAAAGACACAGAGAAGCTGTTATCAGCAGAAGGGAGTGGCCTCCTGTATATCTGGCTTTAGTTTGAGTTGCTACAAGTTGTAGACTAGTTGGTGTATACCCTAGTCCTAATTAGAAAAGAGTTATAGATATTTTTCTAAAAATCAAGGTACAGACCTGAGCACTACAGAATATCCTTCATAAATGCTAAACCAAAGACCAAAGAGCATTGGAGACAAACATCTTTATCATCTTTTTTTCTTACCTTCATCCATTAGGCCCAGAGYGGTGTGATGTGCATGGGACACCCCACCAACCTTGCCTTCCTGCAGTGCCTTGCAGTAGCCAGCACTTTGTTTTTCTTTTTAGTTACATTTCTCAGCTTTTGTGTTTTTAAGTCCTGTGGTTTATCTTTTATTCCTCACCAGAGGAAGATAACAAGAATAAACCCCTGTGTTCCAACAGTCAAAAAAGCACAAGAGAGAAAGATGGCATCCTTCATCTTCCTTCAAATCAACCAAAGATGGTCTGAGAGAATGCCATATGTGTGATTTTGTGGGTAGGGAGATGTGTTGAGCCAATATGGGGCCAGGGCAGTTTGCTTCATCCTCCTGGCAGTCCAGCAGCAAAAAGATTTGCTGGAGAAAAATACTGTCTGCAACAATTCCTATAATGCCTATCCAAAACATCTGTCTCTCAGAGGGAAAAAAAGCAGTAACAAATTGTTCAAGAACATGGGTAGCCAAAAGATCCTGACCCTGAAAGCTGCATGTCAGAATCTCCCGTGTGCTTTGGGACCAGTTTGTAGGCAACATCTCTCCCAGCATTCATCACTTCATTTTGCAGGGTAGGATTACACTGAGCATTTCAGGGATGGCAGTCTTAGGTGGACATGCTGGTTTGCTTTTTCCCATCATGGAGAATTCAAATTTTCTCCTTACCACTCTCTGCTCCACAGGAGCCTAAGGACTCTTCTAGGCCATTGAGACAACGCAGATTAAGAATTAAAAGGTGATCACTACTGGTCTAGACAGGTCTACATTTTTGTTAAATATAGTTKTTTTTTCACAGAGATGTTTAACATATGGAAATAAAAATGAGCATAGAGTCCTGGGTGGCCCAGATCATTAGATTGAAGTTCCTTCTCCTGTTTATTACCTCAGCATTGTCACCACCAGCACTAGTAATTTTACGAACCTAAGCTGTTGTTTCCCACACTTTTCAATGTCTTAAAACAAGTCATCTGGAARAAAAACCCCATTGTTACATAATAAAATTAATGCAACGCCCTTGAAAATACTTTCCATCTCAGTATCCCTTCTTGGCTTTTTGGTGGATTTTTTTTGGTTAAGCCAGAAAAGAAGAAAGGATAACTCTGTAATATTGATCTAAACTACCAGGCAGCAGATTAAAACCTTGGGTGTTTATGAGTGTGAGTGGAGGAATTGATCTCACTGCTCTGGGTAGCAAAGCTCCCTTCAGTAAGACACTCTGACAATGCATTCAGTGGAATGCCAGGAATRTCAGATAATAAGGATCTTGCTATAAAGCCTGATTTTTGTGTGCTGAAAAGGTGATGCATGTTCCTTACTAAGAGGCTATGTACACTCTTTTCAAAACCMTTGTCAAAAGCACAAAGAAACAAAATTATTTTTTCTTAAATATGGCATATCTTCTTTTTCTTACATTCTTATTTTGTGGTAGGTTTCTGCAGATAATGCTATATGTGGTACAATATATGATGGCAGTATTATTGAAAAGCCAAGCACAAGGGAAGAAAAGATATGAAGTTTATCTCGTCATCTTTAGAAGTCTCCAGATAAAATTGCAAATGGATGTTTTCATAAAGCTTTCCAGTTCTCACCACCTAGTACTAATTAAAGCTTTGTATAATTCGCACATCTTGTCACAAGGACAGAAAAAGTATGGGGAAATTAAAAATGCAAGGCATTCATACAGTCTTCTAATTTTTCATATTTTGCTCTCTTTGTTTTGAACTTTTGCAGGGGAAGTTAACACTGTCCTCTTAAGAGCACTMTATTATATGTGTGTAGTAACCATAGCAGTACCTGCATGTGGGACACAAAACTCACACATGAAGCTGAGCTCATACAGACACACAGAGGCATTTACTTCTTCCAAGAACCTTGCATTACAATTTAAAGTAAGCTGCAAGCAAAAGGAATAAGCATTTGGAAGAATGATGGGAGAAGACAGGATATCTCAGCACTGAGACAGAAGCCATTGTAGATTTAGCTGTAAGTCCTTTTTTTATTTCCTATATAGCTGGGTGGGTATTTCTGGCTGCCTCTGATACCAGAGAAAAGCCTGCTCTGCTGGGAGGTCCACAGATGGATTTGTTCAGTGGGACATTTCTCCCTTCTCAAGGCACATGATGTTTCCAGAGAGACTCCAAAAAGGCTTGTGTTCCTGAGAGCCAGGTTGCCTTTCTAATATAATTGTTTCCTCATTATWTGAGCTGTCTCACTCCTGGCAGTCAGGGTTGCCCCCAAGTCAGGGAGCTGATGCACTTTGCACGGAAAAACCTTGTAAGAGGCAAGGTGATGTTCTCATTAAAGTAACTGTGAATCCCTCAGGAACATCCTGACCTTCAAGAAACTCAATTTGTTGTTTGACCTGTTTTCCTCAGAGAGGCTGCTGGAGAAYGCAGAGGAAAGGTCTGACGTACAGAATCACGGGAATATGTCATTTATGAATCATTCTGAATTAACTCACCTACAGCTCTACAGAGAATACAGCTTGTAAAAAAATCTGAAAATGCTACCTGAGGTACTGCACAGCAAATCAATTAATAATTACTAATTCACTAATAACAACCAATTTCTAAAGTTTAAAAGGGTTTTTTGATAAAAAGTTATTCCAGATGATTGTAGGGTCYATAGATTTTAGGGTCTATAGATTTTATATCCATACATATGTGTTTGATTTCCAATTGCCTTGGATTTTGTATGCACATAGAAAAAATGCTGTAAAGATTCATCAAGTCAGACAGATGGCAACATAATTTGGACATTTGCAGATAACTGAATGGGTGGAGAATCACATCTATGAAGTCAGTGGTGAAAGATCAGGCTCCAAAGCCTAACCTTGACAGTGAGAGATAGGAACGTTTTTATCAATTAATTAAGTAAAAGTGCATTTTTCCTACATAACACTTGTTATAGTGGCTTCTGAATATGTTGTTTAAGCAGTCTTTATTATCATGTTTCAACAAATCATGCAAAAAACTGACTTATGTTTTGGCAGTCACAACATTAGTCTGCTGCACATTTAGACAGATTATGGAAAGGGAAATTTTTAACAGCTACAGTCCAAGCACCTCACAAACAGGATGTTTTGCAAGGAGATTGGTTTATTTCCCTTCACAGTTTTCTTAAACTTTAATCACCTTTTCAATGAGTGCGTTGTTTAGTACCCGCTGCTCCTATGGCCTAAATTGGAGACATTTTAAAAGATGAATACTTACTTTTCTGACTCTAAAACACAGTGCAGTTCTGCTGTCTTTCATTATTAACTGTAAACCAGAGATAGAAACTGTGTAGATATAAAAGGCAATCAAACAAAATTAAAGTGCTGTCAACACTAGATTTGTTGGGAATTGAATGAGCTTTGCCATAATGGGTGCTGATTATAGGTAATATTTCACAATGCCCTTCATCACTCAACAAAATAATATACTTTTAGGAGGCAGCTGTAACTGTGTTCTGCAATGATGGAAGTACTTATAGGTTAGATTGATGTATGCGGTGAGCAGATGCCATTGCTACCACATTCCAATGAAAAGCTATGTGCATTGTACGATGTTAAAGTTGTCTATTACCCAGTATTTGCTTCACTGAAAGCCTAAATAACAGTACCTGAACACCCAGCTTGGTCGGAACTGTCTGCTATCAGCCATTTTTATGGTTTTATGCAGATCTGATGTTTCCCCCACTTCCCTCTTATCTCCACATCTTCTACATGCTGCAGCAGTGCCCATGGAGGTGGAGGTGAAGCATGCTATGAGTCAGTAGCCAAAAGTATATGAGAAAGGTACTGATATGAGTAAATGAGTGGATCCCCCAGCCCTGTGAACAAGCACCCATTAGCAACCAGACCTCATGGGGACAGCCTTTATGGAAAGCACAGTGCAGTGTTAAAATTTCTGCCAAAGGGAGCTCAGAGAGATACTTCAATTGCTCTGTCATTGCCCCAGATACTTTGGAACTTGCCTCTATTTCTTTTCTAGAGAAGTGAAAAACCTGAAGATTTAGTCATGGATTTGCAGGCAGGTTTTTCAGCTGGGTCAGATCTTTCATTTGCCTTCAATGGTTTTGGTTTTTTTTCACAACTATAAATCTAGTTGTTTCCATTGATTACTTTCCACTTGTGCGGATGAGAAAATTGGATCRGTTACATTTACTGGGTGTCATCCTCTACTCATTTGCATTGGTAAACCACTACCAGGTAGTTCCTAAACCTGTAAAAGCAAGAGAGGGACTAGCAGCTCCCAGCACAATGACTCACACCTGGTGGGTGTGCACACATGATCTCACAAGTGTCTGTCATGGAAACTCATCTTTTGTGTCCCCAAAGACACTTCAGTGTGGACACACGTACTTAAGACAACCAAAAGCTGGAAATCATTTCAATTTCACATTCACCATTGTGTTAATTGTTACTTTGGCTGCCAACACACAAAAAAAAATTGGATGGATATCTTGATAGCAGACGTTGAGAAGACTACATCAAAGCTAATAAAAAAGGCAGTTTTAGAGCAAAGCTATGATATGTCACTCCAAGTCTTTAAAATCCTTGTTGATCCTGGTACTCTTACGCACACAACCACCTCCTCCTTTATCATGATGCCTTATCAATCAGGCTAATCTGAAAGAGAGGCCAGACAAACTTAAGAGAATGAGAATACACAACTTTAATACAGGCCTAACATGCGTACTAGTACATTAGGGAAGACAAAAGCCTCCTCCTGAGGCTACACCCAAAATGAACACTGGGTCACGAGATCTTCACCTTTTATGAGTTCTGCCTTATTAACATATTGGGTCTTAATTTTCCAATGATCTTTACAGGTGATGATGTCAACCACCCCAAACTTGCTCCCCTCAACTCGCTGTTGTTTACATATTTTGGGGCTCTCACACAGCAAGGTGTCCTTGGATTCAGGCCCAGAGAGGGATTGTTTTGTCTGAAGATGAGAGAACAGTAGTTTTTAGTGCTGTACTAGGGACGTACAAGTACATAGTATTTTCATACGATGCATGAAAATAGAGGAACTAAAAATCCTAAGGCATCAATCAGAGCCCTCCTTATCTGAAGAAAGAGTACCAAAGAATCTGAAATCTAGTCACACATTACCTGGAACTGGCTGTAAGTTAAATACAGTATTTCTGAAGCTAAGGAAGAAATTGTTTATATGCACAAAGATTTTAATTGTTATCCCAACCAACAGTATTCAGTATTCTTCAAATATGTAGCCATTGCTTTATTTTAACTTTTGTCACTGATCCATGTGATATCAGGACATCAAGAATGTAAGACTGAGCCTATGGACAGTCATGTGAAGCTGTGGCCGATGTTCTGGGTAACCTAATATGGACAGGGAAAGAAAAAAGCAAACCCATATTTAGGTGACCATTATCAACGGTTCTCGCCATACAGTGCACATAGACCTGGACCCAACATTGACATTGAGTTACTTAACATTGCTGGGCAAGCCAGGCAAGCTCTAAATCTCAGGCATTTTCTGGTGTATTTGTAAATATCAGCCAAGGCATAGATAGTAAAGTTTTGCTTTTTCGAGGCATGCCCAATCACTCTTGAATTGAGATTTGTGAAAGTGATTTTCATTCCTTTCTGGGACACTCTAAAAGCTGCTGTCAAGTTTGTGAGAAAGGCCCACTAGCTCTTTCGTGAAGTCCTGACTCAACAAATAACTCAATAAATAACTAGTAAATAAATAAATAAATAAACTAAATAACTGGGAAGCCTCATTTTGTCTCAAGTTATGGTTAGATGAAGATACAAATCTCCTGAGATTCATTACAAAATCCAAAATGGTGCAGCCCAGTCCAATGCCTTGTAGCCTGAAGGTTGACTCGGATCAATACTCAGAGGAGTTTTCAGACCATCGTCTCCCTTTAGATAATCGCAGTGTGTAGACATATTAGTTTGGTGCTTCTCCTATTTCACAGGGATGAGATCCAAGCTCAGTGCCCATCACTGCACATACAACACAGCACACGCTCAATCCACTACCTGCATCACTCCAAGCTTCTCAGGACTGAGGGAGAACTACGCCAGGAGCCACTTTCCTTGGTAACTCCCTGTTGTCAGACTACATTTCTTCAGGGCATCATGTCGTTTGTTTCAGCCTGCTTTTGTTGACTGGGTAAATAACTCACTTGATTACAGCAGTTACAGTTTTCCCTGGGGTTACATTTGGCAACAAGCTGCTCACCCTTTTTTAACTGCACTGTTAATTAGGAGGTCTGTGTTTCCCTTCTTGTCAAAAGCAACTAAGCTCCCTGCCACTGGAATTCTTTCTTCTCCCTCCTCCTAGGGTGAGAGAACAGTGCTTGTTTGTTTGGTTACGCGTCAAGTCTTTTGTATGCTTTTGATAAAATCTGTAATTAATACTTTGAGAGGGTGTTTTTTGTTTTTTTCCCTTCGGTCTGAGCACATCCCAAGCGCAACTTTTCAATGGCAATAAACAAAACTAAAGAGTACTTAATTGCACTCCCAGCATGACTGGGGTTACTTGGCTGTTGCAATAGCCTGGGATGCCTAAATTTGAATGTCTAAAAGAAATCAGTGTTGTATTTGCAACAAGCAACCTGGCTCCATTAACATTTAGAGGGAGAAGTTTGGTCAAACACTGTCAGATCGTTCACAGTGTTAAAATCCAGGGACACTGGACTTTCTGGGTACACAGGRCAAGCTACTAGTGCCTCCCTTTAATGTATTAGAAGAAAGCAGCAATTGTCTTTGACCTTTTAAAATGTATAAAGAGCATAAAAAGCTTGCATGGACTCCAGCTGAAGCTAAAGTAAAAACTGAACATGTCAATATAAGCAGATATAACATTCCCACATGGAAAAATAATAACAATACAATTTCTAAATACCTAATATATATTAATTATTGCCATCAGATATCACAGACTGAGAGTTTAGTTTTAGACATTGAAAAAATTTTAGATCATATGTTTCTAGATACAATTAATAATCACAAGAGATTCTATTAATCTCACATAACCTGTTGAGAGTCTCTATAGCCAAAGGAGGGAGAAAGGCACCTCCTGAGGGTGACTCAGGTTTTCAGTCTTTAGTCTCCAMGTTTAAAATGAGCTGTTCTCTTCACTTGCAAGAGAACATAAATTTTGAATTTGCCATTAAGAGAAGATAATTTTTCAGGTAAGACATACTATTTATATCTGGACTTAAAGATTATTTTCTTTGATTTATATGCCACTGATCACATCATGACCAGAAATCTGGAATATAATGAGGATGCAGCAATTTCTGTATTCACACAATGTGCACTTAAAAGGAACTTTGTATTTTTCTGAAGTGTTGGTCCTTGCCTGAGGTAAGCTGTTCAACTAGATGAATTACTGATCTACTAGGAAGACTGTCATGTACTTACTAATATCTTCTTATTCTTACCTCTTTTCATATGCTTATACGAGCTTTATATTACATTTTAAAACCTTAACCTGACTTTCTGAAGAAAAGTTGCATTTATRCAGACACTGAATGAAAAAATGTATTTATTCGCTGTGAAGAATCATACTATTCCCTGCCAGGAAGTACACTGCTAAATTTATACAAACCACTTAGTACTTCATACAGTAATATTTTTATATATTTTGATTTGAAGGCTTCCAGCTAGTTCTGAGAATCACTTTATGTTGTGGGTTAAGATTTCTCCTTTTGTTTCCTTTCTTGGGGAATTTTTCTTTCSCATTTTGTTGCTGGGATACACTGATTGCCAGGTCATCCTTTTGATAGGTCGGCGATAAGTAAAAACAATAAGACCTATGCCCCACCTAAACGATATTGCTAAGTACTGGGAGGGAGCGTGTGTGTGGTGGGGGATAAGTTCACTTCCTTCGCTGCTTGGCTGGGAGAAGGAGGTCGACCTGTTAGCTGTGAGGGAGAGCTCACCTGCCCTTTTCTGCAGAGCACAGCATCTCTGCTCATTGGGTTCCTTTTTGCTGTACTGTGATCTTCTCCCCTGTGCCTTGCCAGGCACCCCCTGAGATTCCAGCTTCAGGCGTTGAGCTCTGCTCCATCCCATTTCGTAGCCGGAGGATTCTGCTCATCTCTTTGTCGTCCTGGGGTTTCTTGCTGTCCAGAGGAGCACCGAGATTGGCGTTTCCACTGTGAGTTTGCAGAGAAACTTTTCTCCATCCATCCCTGCCGTTCTGTGTCCACCATTGGCGATGCGAGAGATCTGAACCAGCTGGGACCCGCGCCACAGCGCCCCCTGCAGCYRCCGGGGAATCATCSCACCCRCCCTGCCCKGCCGGGAGCCRACAGCGCCCCTGCCGACTGGRACTGTAACTGCACCAAAGGGGAGGGTGTATCTCTGTAAGGCTGTCGCTGAGTTTGGGACTGGGCTGGTTGTTGCTATTATTATTGTTACTTGTTTCACCTTGTTATACATATTAGTAAAAACTGTTMTTCCTTTTTACCCATATTCTTGCCTGAAAGTCCGTAATTTTTTTCAAAGCTATAATAATTTGGAGGGAAGGGGGGGTCATATCCACCACTCCAAGGGGGGTCCCTGCCTTCATTAGCAAACATGTGTCTTTCAAACCAAGACACTTTAGTACTTGAAAACTAAGCAGATACATTTACTACAATGCCTAAGGATAGACATCACAGGAGTATTTAAAAACGTGAGCCTGGGTGATCTCATGTGCTATATCCATGCAGCCTGCAGGATCGATTGTGGAGATACAAGAAATGACAACTCTATCACATGCAGAGGGTGTTTTAGATAAAGGGACAAGGAGGTGGATTGAAAACTGGGTGAATTAGCAGGATGAAAGGACTGTAGTCAGTGTCACAAAGTCCAGATAGATGCAAGTCATTACCAGAAACTGAGGCCAACCSTGTTTTAACATCCTCATTAATCACCTGGATGATGGGAAAGAGTACACCCTTAGCAAGTTTGCAAAATACAGAATAGAGAGGAGTGACTGCTGGAGAGAATTGGTGTGCTGGTGTGCTGCCCTTCAGAGGGACGTCAGCAAGCTGGAGAAACGGTCTGACAGAAGCCTTGTGAAGTTCACTACAGGAAAATCCTGCACATGGAGAGGAACAAGCTCAGACACCAGCATGTGCTGGGATCTGACTAACTGGGAATCAACTTCACAGAGAACRTTCTGGGGGTCCTGGCAGAAAACAAGGTGACCACAAGCCAGCAATGGGCTCTTGCTGCCAGGGTGGCCAGTGGCTGCCTGGGCTGCATTACATAGAACTTGGCCAGCAGGCTGAGGGAGGTGATCTGTCTTCGTCACTCAGAATTGGTGATGCCACACTTGGACCAGTTCTGGGATCCTCAGTACATGGTACAGATTTCTGGAGTGAGTCCAGCTCAGGGCCACAAAGATTATTAAGGGACTGGAGCATCTGACAGATGAAGAAAGGCTGAGAGAGCTGCAACTGTTCAGCCTGGAGAAGTGAAACTCAGAGCAATCTCACCCATGAGTATAAAAATGTAATGGGAGAGAATGAAGAGGGAGCCAGACCCTTCTCCATTCTACCCAGTAACAGGACAAGAGGCAGCAGRCATAAACTGAAATGTGTGAAATTCCACCCGATCACAAGAAAGGACTTTTTTTTTTTCACTCTGAAAAAGTGGTCAAACATCACATTTCTAAGAGAAGCTGTGGAGTCTCCATCTGCAGGGATAATTCAAACCCAGCTGGGCAGAATGCAGGCAACCTTGTGTAGCTGATCCTGCATGAGCAAGGGGGATGAACTAGATGATCTCAAGAGCTCCCTGCCAGCCTAAGTGATTTTGTGACTTTGTGATTCATGACCCTTGAAAGTCCTACTGTAACAACAGCTGTCTGCAAATGCAAATGGAATGGCTGTTTGCTCTGTCTTTATATAAAGTTTCAAGAAACTTGGTTAAAACTAGTCCAAAACTARTTCTTTTTCCTCACAAAATCATTATTTCAATGAAAATTCTTACATATTTTTCTCCCTGTATTTAATTTTGGAATTGTTTCATTTCAGAAAACTTTGAAACTCCTTAATATTTCACTTGATACATTTTTATTATTTTTAAGTGTTTCGTAAAAGATAAGAAACAGTAGTGCTGCAAAATAGATGGAATACTTAATTTTTAAAATCAGTAAAGGAATTAATACATTTTACTGATTGAAATTACTTTTTTTTAAATATTGTATCTCAGGTTGAATAATTTCAGTGCACAGAGAATCTAGAAAAGATATTCTGTACAACTGCAAAGCAGTAACTTATCTCTATGATTCTAGAGTAAAAGTAGCAACTTATCTCCATGATTCTAGAGTAAAAGTGGCATCCAGGACTGTGCCCAGATGGTCTCTGGTGGAAGAACATATTCAGGGACTGCCAAATTACCACACTGGCACTGTGTGCTAGAGAGAGACCTTGGAGAAGGGGAATGTCCATGTGGAGTGTGTCTGCTGTGCTGAGCTGTCTTTGCCTGCTGGGGCTGACCTGCCATGACAGACACTGGCCCATTCATAGTTACTGTGTTCCAAAAGGAATACTGACATTAAATGAACAAGAAGGAGACATTACTCACAGGAGAGGAAGAAAACAGTGACATTTATGCCTTCTTTTGGTGTATCTGTCTCCAAAGGCTTCCTTATTGGCCCTAAAACAGTGGGATCCCATGTCTCCATCACTCTGGTGATGACATCATTGCAAGAATCAGGTATCAACCTCTCTGCAATGCACAAATTCATGCTGGAAGAGGGTCACTATGCATTGCTGTCAGAAAATAAGATCTGAAAACCTGAAAAGATGGTAAAAAAATAAAAGCTCTTTACTCTCTTGGCACTGAGGAAGTATAAAAAATTTTAAAAAGCAAGTCTGAATACTAGACTTTAAAAAAGAAACCTAAATTCAGTAAATGAAAGAGAGCTCTGTAAGTACTGTCTCTGATAGTATATTCTTTTTCAAGAAAGGCATTTATTTCTTGCTATCTTATCAGTACCCCAGTAACAGTCTGTGAGCTACAGATAAACCAATTTCTTTTTTTTTTTTCTGGCTAAAAAATGAATCCTTAGAGTCCTGGGCTGTCTAACAGACAAGGACTTTTCTAAAACTGTTACAGTTTGCTCACCCCTCAGTTTTCTGTTCAGAAGGGTGTCAGAGGTAACGTTTTCCCAGGCTTTAGAGACAACCAATAGATGCCTATTAACTACCTGAGAACAGGATGTGGTTGGCTTGTGGGGTGGCAAGTAGGAAAAGATGAAAACAGGGAGGAGACAGCAAGTGGAGGATAGAAGAACAGACATCTCTTGACTATTAGAGCAAAAAGGGATAAAAGAGTTTGCAATTCTATTACTATGTTTTCTGAGGAATGAGTTGCTTCCAGTATAAGAATAAAGAAAAATATGCAGTTGAAAGCTTATGGGGTCATCTAGTCAGTGATGCTATAGCCCAAACACAGCTCTACAGTAACCAATTTTCAGAGAAGACATGTTTTGATCTTAGAGGCTAAAAGTCTGTTGGATCATCTTGTCAAGCTTCCCATTAGCATACCAAAATATTTTATTCTCCCTTTACTCCAGTATACAGTCCAGTAGCAGGTTTGTTTTTGGATAAAGTACATTTTAAGTAAAGACATACTAAAAACCTTGAAAGACATCCTGCTTTCCTGGGGGTTTGCTGTAATGGGTCACGTTACAAACATTTGCTTTATGTCTAATTGGAATCTGACTGTTTTCAGGTACCTGTCCTTGAATCTTATTATCTCACTGTCTGCTAAAATAAATGGGTTTTTCAGGCTTAGTATCTTCTTCCCAGGGGAATCCTAATGCGGTCCTGTCATCTTTCTGTCTTGTGCTTAGTATGATATTAAGATATTTATATCTCTTCCTCTATATTTTTTGTTATGCCCTCTTAATTTTTTTTAATATAAAAACCTTCACTTTTTTCCCCTAGCATTTAATCTGTTCTGCATCCCTTGCTACATTTCTAACACCTTTTTTACATGCAGACTGGTCTTTCCCTATTGAAATAATTGTGTTTTCTAGATTATGGAGTTATTCTCCACTGGATTGAATTTGGAAATTCAAACTCTATGRTCTCAGAGCTTCTCAGTTTTCCAAGATGTAGCCAAGATTAATTTTATCAAGCCAAAGAGCAAAGATGACTACCTGAATAGGCTATTTCAATTTTAAACAATGTAAAATAGATGTGCTGAATTTTCTAGTCTTCTATTTTCCCCATACTAATTACACATCTCTACTGTGTATATACGGATTTGCTCTATATTTAGTATTGGATTATCCTGTTTCCTAATCCTATATTATGGATTTCTTTATTCACACTAGATTTAATATCTCTCCCTCCTACAAGGTCATTTTTTGAGCTCTGCATTGCATTTTTGTGAGAGGCTTATACTTGCCTCTCACAGGTGTTCTATAAATCATCATCCCTGTGAATCACAGACATAAATAAACAAGGTTGATGAAAGACCTTTTACTGCTATCAGTTACAATGTAAAATGCATTGCACAGACAAGCTTTGACCTATGAGATCAGATTGGGATCTAGAGTTTTAATCTCTGTTCTTGCTGTGGTAGAAAAAAAATGGCTATCATTTATCACTAGCAAAGCACACAGCAAGCAGTAAGAACATGGGAGCTCAACTCCATTAAATAGTAGCTGCTATGTATGTACATAAGCACTGCTGTGCCATACATCTACTACAAACAATATGCTATAATTATGAACACAGACATGTAATAGATGACTTGAAACAGCAGAGCTCAGATAATTGCAATGGCAAAGTGTAATTGCAGTGAGCAAGCATCATCAACTAATTCACTCAGATAACCAAGAGCCAACTAAAGTTTCTCCACTACACMGTGGAGAAACCACACAGTATCCCAATTAAACCAAAGGAGAAAGACAGAGGAACTCTCCAAGCAATGGAAGAGTTTGGGTTCTTTCCTCTTTCAACACATTGTCCTGATCATAGGGCTAATACTCCTGGTATGTATTGTGAAAAACAGTGCACTGTTCTTTTTCTTTAGTTTGAAAACAGCAAGACTTCAGCACTCCAGGTATGATCAGTTCAGGACAGCTTATTATTCCCAGGTTATGGAATCCACACGTGTGTTCTGATGCCTAAGGAGCTCATCGAACCGTTTTAATGAGTCTTATCACTGACTTCTAGGGGAAGCCAGGAAAAGAGTACCAGGGACATGAATCAGGCAATGGCTCTGTTAAGCCATCTTCTGCCAAATTTCTCCTTTCATGGTGACATGTAGTCATGTACTTAATATATAAGGCATAGAGTTCAGAGGACAACCACTATTGCAGTTTAGTTAAAACACTGCCAGATTCCAGCAATGCCAAATCTTGAATGCTAAGCATCTAGTCCTGATTGATTCTGATGAATAATAGTAATTATGATAATTTCCTCCAAAACCAAAACATGTATTGGTTTTGTTCAGAGACTTTGTTGTACTGAGCTGAAAACTGTATGAATAGCCTTTGCCTTAACAACACTATAGAAGTTGATCATTGCACCTACTTTTCCAAATAAAGATAAAATCTATTTTCCAAGATTGCTGTTGCTATGACTATACATTTTTTTATTACTATAAATTTTTGTTAGACAGTTGATCTTCAACTAGTCATGCTCACAAAATTCATATGCTTTATATATATACATGCCACTAAATTTGAATTACTAATACAAACAGATAGAACTGATAGCAGCAAATTACTTGTTCTTTTAATTTAAGAGTGGTTTGGGTTGGAAGGGGACTTTGAAGATCACCCAGTTCCAATCCCCCTGCCATAGACAGGGACACCTTCCACCAGACCAGGCTGCCCAGAGCCCCATCCAACGTGGCCTTGAACACTTCCAGGGATGGGGCATTCACAACTTCTTGGGCAACCTGTGCCAATGCCTCACCACCCTCACAATGAAGATCTTTTTCCTAATATCTAATCTAAACCTACTCTCTTTCAGTTTGAACCCATTTCCCTTTCTCCTGTCACTACATGCTCTTGTAAATAATGTGTTTCCATCTTTCCTGTAAGATTCCTTCAGGTACTGCAAAGCTACAATTAGATGACCCCAAAGCCTTATCTTTTCCAGGCTGAACAGTTCCAGTTCTCTCAGTCTTTCTTCACAGGGGAACTGCTCCATCCTTTGGATCAGCTTGGTGGCCTCCTCTGACTTGCTCCAACAGTCCTTCCTGTTTTGAGGACCCCAGAGCTGGATGCAGCACTGCAGGTGGGGTCTCACCAGTTCCTCCCTCACCCTGCTGGGCATGCTGCTTTGGATGCAGCCCAGGTTATGGCTGGCTCTTTGTCCAGATGTTGCACTCTTGYTTGTAATTTGTAGCCTGAGAATCAGTGTCCAAGAGTCAGCTTCCACAGGATCACCAAGTCAGAGCATGAGTTTCTTTTGAAACATTTCAACTGTCAGCTTCTGAGTAGAAATGAGCAGTGCCMGTCAGTAATAGCTGAGTAACAAATGCCAATAGTGTAGCGACCATAAATTAGGGGTCTCACTCAGAAAACACCTATTATACAGCAAGGACATTTCAGCATGCACTTCAGGAATACCTGATAGAAGAACCTGGCAGTGGAGCTGGATATTTATTAAAGAGAGTGATTTGAAGAATTTAGAAATGCTGTTTCTGAATTATGCAGTACCATTTCAAGGTTCTGTCAAAGTTATGGGTGTTTTCCTGTGTTGTTCTGAAATGAAAAGCAGAGTTGAGATATTAATGTTCTGTGAATGACGTTAATTTAAAATATGCACAGTGCTAAAGCTTGCTATCAGCTGCTTTACAATACAGAGAAGCTTGTAAGGGAATAAAATATGGACAGCAGGAATGTTTCATTTTAAGCTTGATGTTTTCTCTTCACATGCAGCACTAAAGGATATAGTTTATGTTCTAGTATTGTTTTGATACTGAAAAAAGGCTTGTTTTCTTAGGGAGTAACTGCAGTGGTGCTGAGCATCCTACATAGTCACAAAACTAGCGGGARCAGACTGCTGCGGAGAAGAAACCACACAGCTAGAATTCTTTGGAGATTTATTTTTCACTGTTTATACCACTTGATTTCAGAGACATCTCTGGGGCCAACTTCAGGCTACGGTGCTGATACCCTGTAGTACAAGGCTTTGAGGCTACCTCAGTGTACCTTATGGTCCAGTAAGAAAGGCACTCAGACCCCATAAGCTGTTGCTAAAAACACCATTTTCTGGAGCTAACAAGAGAAAGAATACACATAATCTTACATCTCTTCAGTTACTGGGAGCCCTGAGCTGTGCAGCATCTCACAGACCCCCACTCAGGGCATATGGTACAGATCCCATCAGTAGAAAGGTCCCCTGACATTTTGGTTTGGAGTCCTCTTATGGAATTTTCTTAAATAAAAAATATTGTATTCATTGTATCTGTTGTCAAACAAGTGCATGTTCACATGAAAACTTGCGCTCCTCTTTAAGATAAAGCCAAGACCACACAGGTGGTGTAATTGGAAACATGGAGTGRGAGCTGCCATCACCCTGCTGAGTTTATCCTGAAGGGCAAGCTGTGCAGCACAGCCTGCTTGGGTGGATCCTCATGGATCACTAACTCTCTGGTGCACAATAGTGTTCTGCTTAGGATTGTTCCAACCGCAAAGGGGAAAACCTTGTAGATKTTCAAGCTGCTTTAAGCTTTGCTTCCCTGCTGCGAGTATCTGCTGGTTCCCCATGACACATTGGCAGGCTCCACTGCTCCTTGAGGTGAGTTCTGCCTTTATCAGACATGGTACAGAGTGGTGAAGGATTGTTTCTGAAGGATCCCTGTGTTACCTAGCGTGAAGGCAATGGGATTTGCAGGCAGGCTGTGCCCCAGGGTTAGGACACCAACAGGGATAATAAAGATGCACAGTGCATCAGGCTTCKCCCAGCACCTTCACACTATGCATAACACAGCTGCAAACGCAGAAGCAAGTGTCCTGATGCAGAAGGAACAGGGTGCTTATGGATCTGTAGGATATGGTGCCTATGGCTCTGTAGGATATGTTGCTACTTCCCTTCCTTACACACACACCCTGCAACTTTAACAGATTGTTTCTGATTTCTATAGGAAATGGAGGATGAGTATGTGCACAATACAAGCAAATCTCACATCTTACCTTGMACTGCATTTGCCAAGAACACAGACTGTGTACTGCAACTCTGAAGACATTCAGCATCTGGGAAACAAGAATCTGCTTTTGAGAACTGCTCTGGGATCATCACAGCTTTTCTTATACCAACATCACATGGTTGTCTCTGGGCTCTTCTGCAGAGTGGATTTTCAATAACATTCTACTTAACAAGGTCCTACATTTATTGTCCTCCCTCATGCCCACGTTACATTTAATATATGTGTTATAATGGTATGCGGTATAGCAAGAATCAGGGATTGTCTCATAGCACTCTATGTAACAAAATAGGCTGCTTGATTGATCCTGCAAGCCAAACAATACCAGCCTTTTCCATTGAGTGATGATTTGTCTTCAGGAATAACACTCAGCTCACATTCCATAAATTTAAGATCTCAGATTTGATAATCTGCTATCATGCACAATAATGTGTAGGACTTACTAATTTAGGTATGTTTAGAAAGAACGCTTTAATTCTAAGYCTTGGATTTAATTGACCTAATAAAGTTCTATGTTCTATGACAGCGCAGACTAATGCACACAGAAAAATGATAACTTTTCCCAATGTAAAATTATTTGTGTATGGTGGTTTAATTGTTTTTTATAACCGAAAGGTTTAGGCATGAAACCCAGTGCAGCTTGCTTAACAGAGGACGCTAGTAAACTTACAAGAGCAAATTTGATCACTATATGATTCTGAAAGGCCAATATAAAACATTTTTCTAAAGAAGCATAAGGAATACTGATGCATTGTAAATTAAAGTTACGTAGATATAATTCACAGATGCATCATAGAGGGCACACATAGATGTTCAAGTATATCAGGTGTGCATAAGCAAGTTTATAGAACTACATCCATTGGAAGAAGTTACTTCCTTTTACATCTTGAATATTACAGGTAAATATTACACATACTCTCAGCTGACAGGCATACATGTAGCCCAATTTATATTACACTAATTAGCACTAGATAACCACTTCAACCTGCATTACTAAGTTTAGATTCAGGGTCAGTTAAAAAATATAAACATCCCAATATATTTTCTATCTTCTAGGACTCAGTTATTTTTTAAAAAAGTTTTCTAAAATATTTAAGAAAAGCAATTTAGTGTTTCAAAAGTTGCAACAGTCTTCCATGAACTGCTTCTCATCTTATACTTGCACTTTTGTGTAAGACTGTGGCTGCTTTATTGCCAGTGAAAATGCTACTTCCACCCTGCAGACCAAATAGCTATTTACGCCAAGCTGAAAGCCTAGGGAAGCACGCTAGTAACCCAAAGATACTCCAAGGGTGAAGAGACAAGGGGACATCTGGCAGTGGTTTGATTTGTGGGCAGAGGGATCCATGCCCCAGATTGTGAACTGAAGCCTGAGCAAAGCTTGCTGYGTAAAAGCTGGGAATTAGCAGCGGTTCTCAGAGAAAAAGCAGGAGCCAGTGCCATGCCTGTTCCCACAGCATGGAAGAAGGGAAGAACCTGTAGCTGAAAAAGACACCAAAGCTAGAAATATCAACATTTGAAACTAAGTCTGCAAAAAGGAGAAAGAACTCCTTGGAGCTAGGAAAGACTGACAAGACAAGAGACTGTGCTTGAACACCACCTTTTCCAGAGTCACAGAGGAAGGAAGCATCCTTGGCAAGTCAGGAATTGCTCTGACTTCTCTGTTTTCCTAGAAATCATCAGTAAGACAGTGATTACTGCAAGAAGCCCTAGGAGTCCATTCAGGAAGGTTTCAGCTTCCTTTCAAGCACACAGGGAAGCTCAAAAGTCAATGAGTAATGGCCCAAAGCTTTATTTGATCTGCTGCTACAATTAAGTAGTGGCTGGCAAAGCTCACTGGCCTCCCTCAGTAATCCATATTGGGCTGTTTCAAAGAGTTCCTGAGAAACTGGAGCTTAGATAACCTCATTAGATGCTATTTGAGAAGCATTTCAGTTACATTAATGCACTATATGATTACTGAGGATAGTCATATGCTGCTCATATATAAAAATATGAATAAATCATCTGTTGGGTAGCTGAGGTTTTTAAGTTATATCTRAATGGAATACAGATATAATGGGCATTTGGATAAAAATTATATTGACTGAGTGAAGATGAATATAGTAATCCCACCTAAACAATGGGGTAAAGAGAGCTTAAACTTCCACTTGGGCTAATATTTAATTTCAAAGACTGGCAACTAGACGAACTTTTTTTCAGAAATTAAAATTTGGCATGAAAATGTTTAAGTAACTGTCCCCAAGTGAAGTGTTCCTTGTGCAAATCTCGGGTTTAGAAATTAAAGAAAGAGAAGAACACGGATGTACAGCATAATCTTCTGTTCTCCTGACCTGCTTTTGCCCACACCTGTAGATGTGACAGATCCACTCTAGCAACCACTTGCTTACCACCTGTTGCTGTAAGGACATGGAGCTCCTCCCATCCGAAAGGAAAAACAGTGTCATGACCAATGGATCAAACACAGCTAACATYTTTCACCTCCAGATATACCACTTACCTCTATGGTAAATTCCCTTTAGGGGTTCAGAGAGAGTCAGTTAAAAAATAAATGTGAGAGAAGTCTGAGGATAAAATAAAGCCCTTTAATGCAGACTGGATCACAAAAACTGCAAAAACCTGTTCTGGCATAAGACCCTGCTTAAATCCAAATTTTGGATCATAGGTTCTACATTTCATTCACTGGAGAGCATCTCTGCCAGTATCATCACTGACAAGGCACAGACAGTTTTGACAGTATTTTCTTTAATTTGCTCTTTTAAATCTGCAGCAAGGGAAATTCACACTTTTCCCATGCTGTCTTTTCTGGGGCATCACAGTTCTGACATCTAACCTAAATCTCATGCTGAGTTTTTGGCTGCTGTAGTATTTGCACTTTTGTCTTCACTATAGGCTTTCAGAGGGCTTATGTGCCACAGAGGCTGTACTCCTGTTTATTCATGCTAGGACAGCCATGACCCGGGCGGATCATGCTCAGACAGAGGTTCACTGTAACCTCCTGATTCTTCTCCACAGAGCTGCTCCACCTACTTGCCTGCTCCCCATCACTCATTCCTGCAGACACTGACCCTGACCTTGGTACTTGTGCTTCAGGAGCATCCTGATTTTTCAAAATATTTCTGCAGTTTGCCAAGATCATTTCTTAAATCTAATCTCGTTCCCCAGTATAGCCACAGCCTTCCCACAAATTGAACACGTGTGCTGCCTGTATCACTATCCACATCGCTGGTGACAAACTTTGATGGTTTGATTGGATGAACCGCTGCATTTCTTATGTGGGCAGCTGAGACGCGCTCAGCTACCTAACCGCACAGCCAGGTCGGCACCGAGCTGTCCCTTGACTTGGACTTTATCCAAATATCACGGGAGTCAAACACATTTTTAAACGAACTAAAAGCTCCTTTATCAAGGAGAGACGTCCGGGCTCAGCTGTTCCCACAAAGCCGCTGCCGTCGCTTGCGCATCCTTTCCTTGCTCCCCGCGCGTTCGGAGCGCAGGCGGTGCGCGGCGGGCCGGGCGGCCCTGGCACGCCGGGCTCCGCGGGCGCTGCGCGGGGCGGGCCGTGGCTGCGCGGGGCCGGGCGGCGCGGCCGGGCCCCGCCGGGTCACCATGGCGACCCGCGGCCGGCGGGGTCGACGGGGCGGTGCGCTGGGGGTTGAGCCGCTGTGCTCCCAACCGGCCGGGCCAACAGCCACCGCCTCCAGCGGCCGCGCCTACGTAGGGGCGGCGGGCGGCCTCGGCGGCGCTGAGCGGTGGAACCCGTCGGCGGGCCGGTGGCGAGCGGAGCCATGCAGCGCGGTAGGCCACCCGTCTTCCTGCGGGGCGGGCGGGAGGAAGAGGTTGCCCGAGGCGTATTCGTGGTTATTCGGAGAATATATTTTTTTTCCCGTTCCCCACGACTTCATTTTATTTCTGTGGTTTTTTTGTTTTTGTTTTCTCTCCGAAAGGCATCGTCGGGGCGATGCGTCGCACCGGAGAGAGGAGCCGTGCGGGGCGGAGGGAGTCGTGCCCCGCTGCCCCCCGCAGCAGCGGCGGCCGGGCCGTGCTGGGGGTGCTAACGGAGAACGGGCAGCAGCAGCAGCCCAGCGGCCAGGTGAGCCCCGCTGCCGGCGGCACAGCCTCCCCCTGCCCGTASAGCTCGGGCTGAGCTCCCCAGTGGCCTGTCCCGACCCTGGGCTGGCAGCCGCCGGCATGAGCGGTGTACACACCTGSTCTCGAGGCTGCCGGCAAAGGCCTGCGGGTAGCGGGCTCAGGAGGTGACTCGGGCTCCAGTTCATAGCGTTCGTTTCCCGAGAAACTCAGTTGCTGCAGCCCTAGCYTGCAGGTGCTTCCCTGCGGAAATACTCTGCATAAGTAGTTCATCCTGGAAGGAAGGGAGACTCAAGCACTTACCTGCTAGGGTGTAGCGGGTGGTTTAAAAAAGGGCTGTTCACTGACCAAAGGTCTCATTGCTGGGTGGCTGCCCATACTCAATTCRGGGTGCCTGAGCCTTCAGAAAGCTCAAGTTAATGACACATTGTCTTTTTGTCGCTTGGCCCCTCCTTCAGTCTGCTGGTGGGGCAGGGGAAATGCTGATCTAAAATAGCAGCTGGTACCTACACTAACATACACTAACTCTTCTTGGGTGTGGCTGTGTGAAGCTCCTAACTCAGTTTATGGCTTACTGGCAGTAGATGGTATGAAGGATTGTAGCCTGGTCACATGTAGTCGTAGGGGTTGTGATGCTTCAGCTCAAAAGTCCAAACTTAAGTTTTCAACTCTGCTTGAAGTACCTTCCTGCTGGCGAAGTCATTCATAAGTCTGTAGCAGTGCTTGAGTGCTTTTGTTAACTTGCTGCACCTTGCCAGAACTGAATGTGGACCAGACYGCACTTCCCAGCTCCCTTGGAACTGAGCAGCACTCTCGTTCTCCTTGGTAGGAGGCCCTGAATATGATACTGCTCCCCTGGTTCTGACTTTCACTACACTTCATTCTTTCTGTGAGGAGTCTGTCACAGCAAGGCAGCAACAAGTGGTACTTTGGAGGCACCAAATGTGGTTGGCTTTTCCCACAAACTTTTGTTCTTGCTATCTGTTAACACAAGGAAAGTGATTTTCTCTTTGAAAACAAGTGACACTTTGTGTTTTTCTCCTGAGTTGCCCTCCCACAGCATTACTGTGTGCTCTGCTTCAGGGTGTTGCTGTTATCAAGTGCTTCTCTGGCTCTGAAAACACCATCCCTTCATCTAGAAAAGATGAAGTGCCCAACTGCATGGTCAGTGCTGCATCAAAGCAAGGCTTTGCTATCTATGTGGATGACCCAGAAGATAAAGAAAACTACAGCTGCCAAGTTTCTGAAGATCTGGAATTAAGCCACTGTGAACTGGATACTAGTGCAATGACATCCAGTATTCACTTACTGCTGGATCTGAGTTCAGGTAACTCCTGTTACTACCCAGATGGTATCCAGAGCACAACTGCACGTAGGGTGGTTATGAATTGTGAATTGAAAGCTGGTGAGTAGCTTATGTTACAATATATAACACTACAAGCTAACTTGGATTGTGTCTACGTGAGGGGAACACTACTGAGCTAAAAATAGCAAGAGAAGGCCAAGAGATTAATTATACAAATGTCTTGCTGCTTCCTACTACCTGTTAGGCTCTCCTATGGTAGTGGACACATCCTTCCAATCACAGCCTGAGGATCACATGGAAGATGTTGTAACTCTGACTGTAGAAGAGTATGCAGAAGACATTCATCAGTACCTCCGTGAGGCTGAAGTAAGTTGCTGTAAGAAGCTTACAGGTATTTGTGGTCTCTGTGGTGGGCTGCAATATTGCAGASCTCCACGGCTGCCACTGCGCTACAAAGGAGAGAAGGCAAATAATAAAAGTCCTCTCTTAAGGCAGTATATAGTCAGTGATACGTTCTTTCAGGATTACTGCATCCCTGATATCTCCTATGATGGGAGCATCTCTTGATTATTTTGTATGAAGTATTCTTTCAAATGGGAGTAGAATGCTGAAAAAATGCTAAAACAATTTGATATGATCCCACTGATGGCTCCCAGGCTCTAGGAGTAGTTTTTCCTACTGTTTTGTGTCAGAGCAGTGAAGTGCTGTCTCCTGGTAAGAAAAAGAGGGAAAACCTGTTTTTTTTGTTTTCATCTCCTTCTGAATGGATCAGTTGTTTTATGGCAAAGGCTGTCCATAGTCCAGGAAGTCTTTTACTATTCTCCTGCTAACACAGTAATTTCAATCTGTCTCTTCAGAGTAGAAATACTACTTTCTAGAGATGCCATTAGCTGGGAATAATTAGCCACTAGCACTATCATTATAGTTAGTACTTATACTTATTGACAGTGGAACAGCCCCTGCTCCTTTTAGTGTAAATGTAAAGTATGTTAATCAGCTCAGCCATCCATGGTTCTCTTCAGGGTGAGCATGCTGCTTTTTCAACTCTTTCCAAACAGGTAAGATTCAGGCCCAAGCCCTACTACATGAAGAAGCAGCCGGATATCACAACAGCAATGCGTGCCATCCTGGTAGACTGGCTGGTGGAAGTCGGGGAAGAGTATAAACTTCGGACAGAGACTTTGTACTTGGCAGTGAACTTCCTGGACAGGTTTCTTTCCTGCATGTCTGTTCTCAGAGGGAAGTTACAGCTTGTAGGAACAGCAGCAATTCTTCTGGCTGCGTAAGTGTTTCATCTTTGGAAATCTTGGTGATCTGAAAGTTCTTTTAGCGCTTAGTCTTGTTTTGAAGGAAGGAAGGTTGCAGTAGTAGGTAGCTTTTCATGATGTCTCAACATTAGCAACTTGGCCTATTTTGGCACTATTAAAATTAAACATTTAATGCTTGATGTGAAGAACTATAGTGGGGAAAACTTGTAACCATAAACACAGGAGCAGAAAGAGTACTCTGTTAAACTGCTAGCCTGTAAGGCTGTAGTAGACTCAGTTGCAATCTACAGTTAGCCTTTAACAGGGTAAACAACATACCTTAGGAGTGCATGGGTGTTTGTCTGGAGTATGTTGTGTTACTGAGACTTTCCCACTAAAAGCTTGCTGTTACTCAAGAGCTAACAATGCGAGTGTGTGTCTATCTAGACTGATGACTCAGAGTTCCTCTAAGCATATTTGCCCAAATTTAAAATGAAATTGTTGGCCTGGAGGAACAAGTRAAATTAGAGCTTTACACACATTTTAGTAATGTCATATGTTCATCCTGATGTGGGTCCAGCACAAAGCTTTCTTCTGCTGTAAGTTTGGAGCTGACCAATGTGGTTTCTCTATCCCTTTTTCAGGAAGTATGAAGAAATCTACCCACCAGATGTGGATGAATTTGTCTATATAACAGATGATACCTACACAAAGAAGCAGCTTCTAAGAATGGAACACTTGCTTCTCAAAGTGCTGGGGTTTGACCTTACAGCCCCAACCATCAACCAGTTCCTCCTGCAGTACATTCAGAGGCGTGGAATCTGTATGAGGACAGAGAACTTTGCAAGGGTATGAACTATCTGTCTTCTGGAACTGAGGGGGAAGAAGTGATCTTTACAGGAGAAATACTTGCATTTCATGAAGCTATCTCTGCAACAGGCCTAAAACTGCACGTTTGATAGCAGTGGCTTGTGTGTCAGGAGTTCTGATAAATGCCTCATGGAAATCCTAGGTTTGGTCTGTCTTGCCTGGTCAGGGATAATTCACTGACTAGGCAGTTAAGAGGAAAAAATCTGGTGTTTTTTTCAACAGTGCCTGTGTAGCAAGTCTGTGCTGGATTTGGTGCTACTGCATATTGTCCACAATGACACAGAACATAGCTGCATAKGAGTTGCTGGAGTAGGCAACTGTTCTTAGAAACAGCAGACTTACAGTAAAACATCTGATGACCTGCTTCTCTGCAAAGGTTATAGGGTTGTGAAATTACTCTAACAGAGCCCAAGTTGTGCTTCTTAGAGCTGTGCATAGATCCCTGATATCCAAGTGGGGTCCACCTATGAAAACAAGACCCTTAGAGTATGGGATGAGTGTGTCTGTTAGTTTTATGACACTTGAGTTTTCTAAGTCTCTATCTGTAAAATCATGATAGAGCTGATGATAGGACCAGACCTTAAGATTACAGTGTAGATTGTTTAAGCTTTGACAAAATATGGTCTTTCTGTCCCCCCTGAAACATGATAAAGGATTTTCTATAAGGTAAACAGGACTGGAATGATAATTCTCCTCACTAGATATGTAGTTTGCGCTTTTGTGCATGATACTGAGACCACTGCTGAACTTCACTACTTGCTGTGTTGGACTGATTTGGCTGTACCGACTGTACCGGCTAGGTTCATTCTTGCTCAAACATTTGGGTTTTCTTGTTCAGTATCTTGCAGAGCTGAGTCTCCTTCAAGCTGATCCGCTTCTGAAGTATCTTCCTTCACAAATTGCTGCAGCAGCCTACTGTTTAGCAAACTACACAGTTAACAAATCTTTCTGGGTAAGAACAACAAGTGTGTGTTAATAAATTACTTAAACATTTTTTTATTGTTAGAACTGAGCTTAGTAGTAGGAGGAATAGCTACAAAGTATGTTGTTCTAAAGGTTGAAATCCTAGGATGAGTAGCTGTTCCTGATTAAATGAGATTACCTGATAAGTGAATGTTAAGTAAACCCAAAATATTATGCCTCTTCTCTGATTTGGCAGCTATTTCACTGTCTTGCTCACATCAAGTCTGTACCAAATGCCTCACAGATCTCCAAAACTGCACTCACAGATACAATTTAGGGTCTTTGTGGGAGAAAGGAGAAAATGGAGTGTGTCTACTTGAGTCATTGCACTGAGTGATTATTTTACCACAAGCCTTGGTAGACCTTCCCACTGTGTGTTGGAGGAATAGCTTTAGTACAGGGCAAGATCCAGAAGAGATGTAATGAATGCCACATGCATAGAGCAGAAGGTGCCACATAGAACTTTTGGCACCAAGGAAGACCTAGRATGAAACTGATGGCACAATACAACTGAATCTTTTTCATGCTTAAAGAATCTAGAGTGAGCTCTGATGTAGTGAAAAGAGTTTCTGCTTCCACGGGAAACCCATCTTCTAGATGACTGCTGACTGCAATATAGTAACACTTTTTTCTTATCCGACCAGCCTGAAACACTTGCTGCATTTACTGGATATTCATTAAGTGAAATAGTGCCCTGCCTGACTGACCTGCACAAAGCATGCCTGGATGCTCCTCATTGCCAGCTGCAAGCTATTAAGCAGAAGTATAAGCACCCAAAGTAAGTAACCAGTAAGCCAGTGTTCTGCTGCTTGGAAGGTATAAGCACAGGATGACTCTGGTTTTGCAGCTTGAGCTGTGGCTGCTCTAGCTCTCTGAGCTTCTAGTTCTGAAACAGAAACCTCCATCAGTCTCTTGAAGGGAAAGCTTTTCTCACCAGAAAAGTGATTAATCCATAAGTATCCAGATGCATTGGATAACAGCTTTGTCTGCAATGTTGCAGGATGGTGTGTCTCTTTTCCAATGTATTGTACAATCAGGTGAGAGCTTAGGTGACAAATCTTAAGCAACTATCTGTGGTCACTGCATTTCTATTCCAGGTACCTGCAGGTGTCTCTTCTGGAGCTCCCAGTAGTTCTTCCTCTACACTAGAGATTATGGATCCTGGACTTGAAGATTTCTTTGTCCCAATCAACAAAGCTGGTCCAACATTTCATAGAGCACTGCAGGTTATGTGTCTGTAACCATAATGATCAGAATGTTTTTAAAGCTAAGTTTTTAATGAAATGCCTTTTTTAAAATAGATATTAGACTATAGCACTTAACATAACTGACAGCACTTCTAATAAATGTCTTATTACACTTTCCTTGTGTGAATCCTCTGACTCCAGTTAACACCTGCAGTAACAGTAAGTGGCATGAATTTTGGAGGTTTTTTTCTTTGGTGGGATTTGTTTTGTCTTGTTTTATTTTTTACTGAATTTCTGTAAGCAGTACTTACAAGCTTGCTGGAGTAGATAAAGGACAAGTTTGAACCACCACAACCTGACACCCCCATAGGTGGAGATGATTTGCTATAGTCCTATTTGTTCCTTCCTATTCAATGAGACAAGATGATGTTGACGTGAACAGAAGCTATTTTCTGCAACTTGTTTACCAGATCAGATCAAGAACATCCACATGCAGTTGGTCTTATGAACTATGAATATGTTTGTAGAAGATCATCMATGTTGAGGTAAAAGTCAGACTTCCCTTTATTGAGACTAAGTAGGGGATTGCTCTGCAGGGAGTTGGAGGAAGGGGAGATTGTGGCTGGCAGAGCTTTAGGAACATTTCATGCACTGGTGGACAGACTGCAGTGGAGAGCAATGCTAAATGCTATGAGGTATTGGAACAGTGGAGTTGTTCTAGATGGCTCCCAAGTCACACCTGTGGTGTGGAGTGGTGTTACAAAATAGCTGTCTGATGACCTCTCATGTCACTAGAGCACTGGTGAACACATGTGAAGGGAGACTGATGGGACAGAACTATTAGCTATCTTAGCCTGAGCTGCTACATGGTCTGGTGTCCCACTGTCAATTATTTGTGGTGCTTTTAAAAGAGAAACCAAACAGCCAAACAGGACACTCCCTTGTGTACTCTCAAACTCAACCCCTGTCCAAAGTAGTTTAAAAATCAGCTGGTTGTACTGATCATGTGGAGAAATGCAGAGAAATATAATCCACTCATCTAGATGGCAAGGTTAGTCTGAGGTGTGCTCTTACTGCAAGAGTTTAAAACCTCTGGGGCTTACTGCTTCCTAAGAGAGCAACCTGTACAGTGCATTTTGTGTTTCCAAGCAAGAATAGGTTTAACACTAGACACTGGTATGCAGTTTAGCAGACATATTAAGTACCAGCTAATAAGCCTCTTATTTTAATTTTAAAACCTGATTATGGCAATGAGGCTCTTAGCTTTGGGCATTCCTTCAATGCAAGTCTTCCTTTCTCTTAATTTCTCCATGTGCAGCCTGGTGGATCGTTCTAGTAATGCAAACTCTCATATTTCTCCTACGTGGTGGTAGTGGTCATGACTGCTTCACTTATCTCAAAGTAAACATCCTTTAAGGGAGGGGACTATTCCATTTCAGTCTAGCACAGTCTTGTGCTGCAGTTTCAATCTAGTCCTTGGTCTCTTGCTTCAAAAACGTTCATCAGTTAAGAATTTGTCTTGATGTTTATTGATAATGATAGAAGTGACCAGATATCCCACGCTCATGTCTGTGATATTCACTTTTTGTGGTGGGGACCTATATCCATGGATTTTGTCCATGCAATGAATTTCATGGCTTCTGGATGTATGTCTTAAAGGTGGGCTATGAATTTCACTCATGCCTGCAGTCAACTCCTTTAAAGAAAGTTTCCAGGACAAAACTGTTCCAGTGGTACCTGGTCACAACAGACCATGAATGTCTTGGTCTCTTGTTTCACAAGGAAATGGTGAGTACACTGAGCAAGTCTTGCTAAGACTACCCAGCTTATGAGTACTAGCTTGTTTGTGGTGCTTCAGGCTGAACATAAGATACTCTGAAACCCCATGTTAATAAGACTCTACTTGTAAATAATAGTGCTCACTGAACTCCAGCTAACTGTAGTGTTGGGTATTTTCAAAGCAGTAATAAGTGTCTCAAATCCAGGAATGTTTTCCTTGTGTTACAGCAGATTAAAGATATTTGCATGCTACAATAGTAATGGGGAAGAGATGAGTTTTTTCTTACGAATAGTCTATAACCAGAGTCATGTCCCATGTTCCTGGGCCAACAGATTGGTGCATCTAACAAACCAGGAGTCTGAATTTACTTAAATGTTTTAACATCTGGAGTCTTTCTAGAAGCCCCACTTTTTTTTTTTTACTTTCTTGGATTTTACTTATAACGGACAATTGCAAGAATTTCATTTCAGATTCTYGGAGTTTCAGTTTCTTGGTATACGAAAGTATCTGGGGCTTTTTTGGTTTTGTTTTTGTTTTAAGCTGTAGTATGTGAAGACTGTGCTTCATCTGCTTTCTTGTTTTGTAGYTATTTTTCAACTCAACTTTGGAGTTAAATATTGTTTTAGTCCAAGGCTAAAAAGGGYACAAAGAAAAAAAGTAAAATGCTAAGTAGTTAAGGCAGAGAATTGCACAGTGCTGCAGTGAGAATGCTGATGACTTTGGGCAAGATGGATTAAATTTTAATTTATGAGGCAGAAGAAACTCATAGTAGTCTCATCTGAGATCTGTAATAATGTAATTTTGAATATTCCTGCTCTATTCTTACATCCTGTTGTTTGTTTTGTCTTATTCAGAGCAAGGAAAAAGACTTACTGCTCTTACTGGAGTAAGCCTAGTCTCTTTCAAGGTGAAAACTGAATGCTGTCTCCTCTCTCCTTCAATGTGAATCATCACACTTAACTGTGGCCTACCCCTCATGGGCTGTTCTCTGCAGATGATATCTGAGATCAAGGGATAAAAGATGCTGCAGTTGAGCATAAAGTGGTAATGAAGGTGAAATAATGCTGTTTTGATGGGATGAAATGCCTAAATGCAGATGCAAAAATGCTTAGGAGTACTAAATTTGTACTGAAAATCAGGTATACAGGAAGATAGATTTAGAAAKAAGGAGATGGAAAGCAATATAATAGGAAGCTTTAAGATTTCATTGATGCAGTGCCTATACTGGATAGAAAAACTAAGAGGTATAAAACTCACAGCCTTGTGTGATGCTTGAAACAGAACCAGACTTGTTGAAGACAGCTATACCCTGGAAAAGAAATAAAGAGTAATCAGCATTAAAGCCTAAACTGAGACAGTCTCAATTCTTGACTGTCGTCCTTAGTGGCTTGTAAATCATGGCCACAAATAAAACTTGTTTGTTTGTTGTTTTTTTTTTTGTTGTTCAGGAAATTTTAACTGTGACAGTTTGGGAAATCTCAAGGCTGATCATGGTCAGTTAGCTCTGATGTGGGGATCAGTCTGTCAGTGTCAGCATGTGTATTTCAAAGGCTGCATATTGACTTTTRTACAGGTCACACTATCTTCCCCCAGTTAAAATGTACCGGGACAAATCTACAGGTGGAACAGCAGGCTGACCACAGCCAAGGAGCTTTGAGAGATTGCTCAGTACTTCTAATGTTGTAGGTTGGAACTGAGAGGTGTTGAGGATCTTATCTTTGACCCTTGATGTTTAATTCAAGATGTCTTTAACGTTAGTATTAAGAGCAAGCAAAAACATCCCTGGTCTTATTCTAGCATTTTCTATATTATCATGCTGTGACTTTGAAGACACTTGGCTGCATGATCCTGTTTTTTCTGTGTTGTAGTTAACATTTTTAACCAACAATTTCTAACATTAAATATTATACCTGTCTCTGGTGTCCTGAGAAAGCTGTTTTTTATAGCTGGAGATGTATTGTGCATCCATGGTTGCCTTAAGATTAAAAGGGATAAGCACAACTTGATACTTTTACCCATCCCCTACTACTCAGATGTTCTAGAGCCTTGCCAAGCTGAATCTTACAAAGTTTTTTGGGTCCTCTAGAGTTCATAGTGGATGTATGTATTTTTCCATTGCATCCAACAAGAGTCACCCTGAATACTTATTTTTAGCTGCTATTTGTTTCATAGTTCTCTTGTATGGTAAGCTCTGACTCTCTTGGATGCTTGTTTATATTGCATCTACTTAATAGCAAAAAAGACAAAGCTTTGCACGATGAACATTCCTGACAGCAAGTTTGTGGAAGATGTGCACTGCAGAGATGTAGAGAAGCAGTGGCTTAGGCAGCCTGTGTGATAAGTATCTAATACAGCCAGTCACAGCTGTACTGTGCACTCCTTGTGGTTTGTCACAGTAGGTGGCAGCCCTGCAAACATTGAAGATAATTAGCACAAACTTACAGGACAGCCTACAGAAGGATACGGACCATATGATACGGCTAATCCTAAAATACATGCCTACCTGCATCAAATTAACTTGTATCTGGGCAAAGAAAGACCAGGCAATCCTGGCCCCAGTCCTCCTGAAGATGCTAAAATTATGTCTCTGTCCTGGAGTTTTGTACAATGCTTGCCTAGTTAGACTGTGATGGTGCTGAAAAATAATTGTGGACTGAGCAAGGGCTGGTTTGTGGCCAAATGTCTGTCTCCATTTGGCTTKCTTCCATGATGCTTAGGGCTGGCTAGTTTTTTTAATTAGATTTGTATTGGAGAGCATTTTTGGAGCAGAACATAATACTCAGTGTGAGCTAACAGGCTGTGTGGGTGTCTGTGCTCAGAGCTCATGCTTGCTGTCTGCCTCTCTTTTGTCTTAGCAATGTGTCTAAAATGACCAAGTGTCCCTGCCATTAACACCAGTAAATACCTAGTTAAACCATAAAGGAGTCCTCAGACCTTGTGTTTCAGATCTTCTTTATTGGAATACAGAAGAGCCTTACTGGAGCCAAGTACTGAAAGAACAGGCTCATGATGAAGCACTGGGTTCCGGCAAGAAATAGTCTCCTCCCTCCACCATCTGCAGCCAAGCTGCCTTTTCTGCTTGTTTACTGTTGTTTGTGTTTTGATGTGTAAATAACTTAAAAAAGTAAGAGAGCGCGCTAGACCCCACAGCATTCAACAGATGACGTGAGCTGCTTTCAGTGGAATAATGTAAACTCTATCTCTATTTAGGCAGACGCTGAAGTGACATGTATTTCAAAACAGAATAATACATTTGGTTATTTTTTTTCCCCTCATGAGGAGGATAGAAATATCTGAAAATTAACGAAATGGATGGCAAAACAGAGTGCAGATGAGCAGCAGCAGCAGTGCTATTCCTCCATGTGATAATGGTGTGAGGTGGTAGAAGCCGGTTCACTCAGAATCATGTTTGCATAGCATACGCTTTCAAACAGCACACCTGTCCCAGTGCCATAGTACTGTCACCTAGGGGTACTGAACAGGCACAGTTGGGTTTAGCCGYGCAGGAAAGGACTTTGAGATTTTGTTTTGTTAAACCAGAAAGACGCTGTATCCTGACGGTCTCCGAAGGACAGGACCAGAAGAGGGCGCCAGATCCTTGGTCCGGGGCCTGAAGAGAAAGCCAACCTCAGTGTTCCCCAAAAGGTTCAGAGCCCAAGAAGGTCTTTGGTCTTGCATTCCTTTTTATGTGTCTTTAGGTAGATCAGCAACATGCGCGGTCATTGCAAAAATGCATCTTTGCTCAATTAATTTTTCACAAAATGTAACCAGGATTTAGCAAAGTTGCAATGCAAGGTTGTTAGCTGTGCTACCTAGCTCTTGCATCCAGTGATCCAGGGATACTTAGAGAAAATACATTATAATTTCAGAATATCTCTAGTCTTGTACTGTTAAGTTTGGGGTTCTTTCCACTAGTTTATAAAACACTTTCAGTAAGATTGGTTTTTTCCTGGCTATGAAAATCAGGCTAACTTAACTGATACTGTCTGAAAGCTTGATTCATGCAGGATAAAAATATGATGGAAGGTGCTCTGCTAATATTCATGACAAAAGTGTTCTGTTGAAGCAGGTCTAATGAAAGAGCATCTCCTTACATTGCAGGCTGGGCAGATGAAGCTCTTCTAATATTACAGGTTTTATATGGTTTGTGCAAGAAAGAGGGGAAGAATCAGTTACAATTTTTAAGCTAGAATGTGTTTCTCTCGTTCATTGAAAATTTGAGTGCTAATTTTTCAAGGTAGTCTAGCTATGTGGAGAGTGTTTATGCATGACAGTTGTTGCCCAGTTCATGGTATTTAAGTTYAATTTTTAAATCTTAGTCATATTGTCCTTGTCCTGTGCCAGCTTGAGTTTTATTTTCACAAGCTGCTTACCCATTCAAATGTATACTTTTCTTTTTCTACAGCTATTTTAAAAATTGATTTGATCTCATCTTTAACCTGTTAAATAGGAGGCAGAAAATGAACTGTTAGTCAGTCATTTGAGTGCTGCAGCAGTGTGTAATAGCTCAATAAAAAACTTGTCAGTGAAGCTTTTTGAGTCAAAGGGAAATGTTTTCTCCTTGGACAGTTATGTTACTGAGCTGTGACTGAGCCTGTGTTCCTTCCCCCTTCTGAACTTCTGCAGGTATTTATACAGATTTATTTTAAGACAGTTGCTGAACTATTTGTTATGTGCACAGAGGTGTGGGCTGCCTGAGGCGCTCCATGGATGTTGGCTAAAGGAAAACAAATGTTTTGTTCTGGCTAACAGTAGCAGCTTTCAGGAGGTGGTGTTGCCTCTGAATTAAAGGGGTATCAGGCAGAGCAGAGTGTGTTCACATCATACAGGCATGTCTTCAGTAGGTACTTGAGCACCCATGAACAAATGCAATTTTCTGCATAGGCCTGTGCATCTRCTAGCTGAACATTGCACTCCTTCCTCTCTCTTTTCTTGTCATTTGGTGACTGCTCACAACTTTCAAATTAAGTGGAAGAATGATGTGGCGCTGTAGAGGTTCCTTTGCCAGCTGGATAACATTGTGCAGGGCTGTCCCATCCCACTTGAAAAGAGGGAGTCGGAGAGGATTCTTTTAATAGATTTCTTGGACAAAAAATAAAGCGCAAATGCAGCAATATTATATCTGAGAACTGTTTATTGATAAAGAAGAGTAAGTGTTCCTACCACTTCCTACCAAGCGGGGATAGAAAAGGGAGCAAAGAGGGAAAAAGAGAAACGAGAGAGACAGAATAGCAGACAGATTGTTACCGCTGTACCCCGGGCACCCCGTCGACGTTGGCAGAAGGAGCATGTGTGCTGCGAACCGCGAAGAGCCTGCGCGGCTCCTGAGGCGGGCTGGGCACGATTTCCAAACAGCAACGGCTGCGTGTCCCTCTCGTCAGAGAGAACACATTGCCGTGGCTACGGGCACACTCGTGAGATCGCTGCGGCTGCTGCAGGCAGGCTGGGGCTGCGGGCACTGCTGGATACACGGCTGTGGGCAGGCTGGCTGCTGTGGGACACATGACAGCGGCTCCGTCGGGAAGACAGCAAACACGAGGTTGTCGAAGTGCCGAGTTGCCTCGGGGAAGAGGCAAAACAGAGCACACGGACAGGACAGGTGCGGACAGGGAAGAAGCAGGACAGCAGGAACGAAAGGAAACTGCTTGCAGAGCAGTAGGGGAAGCTGTCTCTCCCATGACTGGCTGCCAGGCGAAGCCTCCCAAGGGACAGAGCTCCCAGCACATAACACATGTTKAGGCATAAATAAAAATCAGATTGGTCTCTCTCAAGGGCTCTTGGCCCAGAGCCAGCAAGTAGCAAATATCCCTCGGGGCAGGACTGACACACTGGTGTTGAACAGAGCACACACACTTTTAAAAGTATTTCCCTGCACTGATTCTTAAACATGAAGCTGGCTCCTCATCTTTTCTTAGCTACTTGTCCTGTAYATCTGGTGCAAAGACAAGCCCAGCAGGGATTAAACGGGCTCTGGTGGCTCTATTTGTTCTGCAGGTAATCAGTGCAGAAAGCCCTGCTGCAGTTTGGCAGATCTTGCCTCACAAAACTGTGCATGGCTTCTTGTTTTAGTGCATGGACATTAGGCCGTCGTGACACTCCCAGCACAACCACTGCTCATGTTCCCAGATCACTGAGCTAGGCAGTAAGTGAGTGATGTACAAGGGGTTCTGCTGCTGAGTTTCATTCTCCAAGTTGGAGATTACTATATGGGAACTTCTGATCCCTGTAACTCCACTTGTGTTAATGTAAATGCTGACTGCACTTAACTGGAGAAAAAGCCTTTATTGTATTACCAGATGAAACCTCCAGAACCTTTCACAGCCGTGTTGTAAAGACAAAAGCAATTTTTTTTTAAAGCTAAACAAACACAAAAGATACAGAAAATCCACCAAACCTAGATTCAGTAATCAGTTTCATAAAGACTACACTGTCAATATTGTATTAATACTGTACTGAATTGTCTCTAGCACAACACAACATCAATCAAAATTTGCTATTTCCTCCATCTGGAGAAACTTGTGGATACTTTGGGATGGGAAAAGCCTCCACAAGATTCATTGGTAAGTGTTTGAAAAAATAGTAGATCATTTGCTGGTTTCCTTGTATGGTGTGACAGGAGTGATCATTCTAAGGATGCTCAAGGAGATTCTGGGAATTTCTTTGTAGTAACTCAAAGGTACTGAAAAATTCAAGAGTGACATTAAGTGTAATGGTATAAAATTCAATGTAACATTAAAGCTTATCTGCCCTTGATCAATAAATGAGTAAAGGATTAAATGCTATAACTAGATTTTTGTTTCCTAACCTTATTGATTGCTACTATCTTCAATTAGTGAAATCTTCACAGAATCTGTCTTGGTTTGAAAGACAGGTGTTTGCCAATGAAGGCAGGGACCCCCCTTGGAGTGGTGGCTATGACCCCCCTTCCCTCCAAATTATTATAGCTTTGAAAATCATGGGTTTTCAGGCAAGAATATGGGTAAAAASGAATAACAGTTTTTATTAATATGTATAACAAGGTGAAACAAGTAACAACAATGATAGCAACAACCAACTCAGTCCCAAACCCAGTGACAGCCTTACATAGACACACCCTCCCCTTTGGTGCAGTTACAGTCCCAGTCGGCAGGGGTGCTGTTGGCTCCCAGCCAGGCAGGGCAGGTGCGATGATTCCCTGGCGGCTGCAGGGGGCGCTGTGGCGCGGATCCCAGCTGGTTCAGATCTCCCGTGTGGCCAATGGTGGACACAGAATGGCAGAGCTGGACGGAGAAAAGTTTCTCTGCAAACTCACAGTGAAAACGCCGATCTCAGTGCTCCTCTGGACAGCAAGAAACCCCAGAAAGGCCAAATGAGCAAACAGATGAGCAGAATCCCGTGGCTGTGGGACAGAATGCAGCAGAACTCAACCACCGCAGCATGAATCTCAGAGGTCCCAGGCAAGGCACAGGGGCAGAAGATCACAGTGGAGCAAAACAGGCACCAACGAGTAGAGATGCTGGGCTCTGCAGAAAAGAGCAGTCGAGCTCTCCCCTTGCAGGTAGCAGGCCGACCTCCTTCTCTGAGCCAAGCAGGGCAGAAAATGAAGTTACCCCCCACCACAAACACACATGCCCACCATCCCAGTACTTAGCATGATCGTTTGGGTGGGGCATAGGTCCTATTGTCTTCAGGAATCGCTCAGCTATCAAAAGGATGATCTGGCAATCAGTGTATCCCAGCAGCAAAATGGTAAAGAAAAATTCCCCAAGAAAGGAAACAAAAGGAGAAATCTTAACCCACAACAGAATCTCACACAGTCATTACATGGGGCTTGCATTTCATGATCAGAGTTTAGGATAGGAACAGATTTTAGAAATATTTTTGCTATACTCTGCTTCCACAGGTGCTGACAAGTTTTCTGGTGACCTAGAACCCTGCATTTTTTGATAAAGAGCTTGGCTCCGATTTTTTTCTAAGGAAAGTTGTAATGCCACTGTCATGGCCCAAGCAAACACATGAAGTCTCCATTGCTCACGACTTAGCACTTGGACTGAAATGAGTGGGTAGTCTTATTGTGGCTGATCCCATTGTGCAGGGGCTGAACAGGATCATGGCTCCTTGTTCAGAGAACGATTGCTCTTTTGCTTAATTGATTTTCTCACTGGTATTTGTTCTGTCTTTAATAAATGCATTGCAGGATCCTSCTGACCAGATTGCTTTTCATTTGTTTCACCAGTCAACCTTTTAAGTTACTGTGTATGAAGTCTTGAATTGTATTTCAGCTGTAGAAGAAACCTATGTATATAATTTGAAATAAGTGGTGTGTTGCGATAGTTGTGGGCAGTGGTTAATTAGAAGTCCTGTTGCAGTTCAGGCTTTGGCAACAAAAAGTGATGGGATTTTTTGCTCCTTATTGAGTTAAAGTGTACAGAGGCCTTAGCTGATGTTGTCTGTATAGATGCATTGATTTTTAAGGTCAAAATCAATTATCAGACTTTCTAATGCCTTTAACCATGTTTGGGTGGCGCTAAATACCTCTTGATACTAGAACCCTCCRTTTTTAACTTCTATATATCTGACTCTAATTTCAAGTCCTTTAGTTTTCCTTTCACCAGCTAGGTTCAAAAGCCCTTCAGTAATAGCATTTTCTTTCCATGTGAGAATTTAACCACGGCAATTAAGTCACCCCATGGTTTTTCTGAGTTTTCTATGCTTAGGTTTGTTTGAWTTTTTTTTTTTTTTTAATGGTAATAAATTTTTTCTAGCTCTTCTATATTTGCAGCAGTCTTCTCCAGTTACTGAACATCCTCTAAAAACACGGGCATTGTGGGGTGGGATGCAGCTCTCATCACGGTCTCATGAAGGGGGTCGGTGTAAGGTGCAGGTCTGCAAGGTCCATAGTCCCGGGGATAGTAATTTCTTAATGAGTCCTGAGAGTAACTGCTGGCAGCTTAATGCAGTTGAAGATATGGCTCTTGCTGAAGCCTGCTTGTAATGAAAGCTGATTCACCATTTTTTTTCCCAGTGTATGCAAATCAAGAGGCAATCTCTCTGCCTCCTGTCAAGATACCCAGGCCATCAGTTGGCAGGATTTGACCAGACATCTTCTATGCTGAGATGCACTGCTGATGTATACTAACTGTAATTATTATGTTAGTATTAAATATCACCTTCTGTTTTTGTATGGAATCAATGTCACTAAAGGACTTCAAGCTCTTCCAATGTTTCTTTAAATTTCAGAGGTAATAGCATGGATTTTGATCCCTATTTTGTTTTAGTAGTACTCACCTCAGTGGTGCTTGGATGATTTGACATGGCTTGGACTTCTTAACTCTTCTTTTTTCCAAGTGTATTGGAAGCAGATAATTAAGGGAAAGGAGGATAAACAGTTTATGTAGGTGAAACTCTGAAAGAAGCAGGCAACTGAGCAGTGAAGGACACAGCAAAGCCTGAGGTATGCAGTGGTGTCTTAATCTTTCCTGGCAGCATCATACTGACGCCTTCCATCTGCAGTGGAAGAGCATTGAGTTAGGATCATCTAATTACATGGCTCTGCTGGGTGTCTGCACTCAGGGGCTGGCAGTGAGGGGCTGCCCTGTGCAGGACACGGACTGTTCCAGCTGCCTCCAGCCCACCCACCACAAGGTACAGCTGAGCCCTGCAGCCAACAGACTGTTCCTCAGGGGTGATGTATCTGGGAAAAGTGGAAAACACCTGACACAAGGAAACTTGGGGGAAGACCAAGGCTGGAGGCAAAGGATTCCTCTGCAGCAGGGGGAAAGGGTGAGGAAGGTGGAGTGTCAAAGATGATCCATTACAGACTGACTGCATCCCGTGCATTGCAGTCTGGAGGGAGGCCAGGCCCTGGGAACAAGGCAAGGAAAGCTGTTTCAAAGTTTGCCTCTTTCTTTCCCACTAATCAAATCAGTAGTGTAGTGGTTTAGAGACAATTTTAGGGGGAAATGCTCTGGAATGAGTGTTTCTTCTAAAGAAAAGGATTTCAGCGATTCCTTCTCACTGATATGAAATGAATATTGGTTGGTGAAAGTGAAAAAAAAWTTGACAAWAAAAGGTGCCTGCACGGCATGGGAGAAAAATTAATAACTGTTAGATATTGAACCGTCAGAACTTTAAGCCCCCTGCACACACACATACAGACACCCACCCACAGCAGAAGAAAAAAACCCCAAAATGCCAGGAGAAGACAAAAAACTGCTGACCAGAAAAAACAAAATGGCAGACACCTTTGTTTTGGGGGAGGAAGAAAAGAGTCCATACAGCAGCTGGGGGGGAGAAGAAAACAGGTAGGAATCTGGTGAACCTCTGCTGTTGGTCTCCTCTTTGTACCAGACGAAGCTAGTGGATTTAGAGTCTTTTCTTTCCTTGGTTCAGCTTTTTTCCTGAGGTCTGGGCCGAGATGAGGCATCCCTGCGACTTCCCTGCTGGTTAGTGCTGACCAGCTCCTGCCAATGGGCTGATTTGGACCAAAAATCTGAACATTACAAGAAAAGAAAACAACAGAAGCTGCTGAAGAATTGCCACTACAGTCCAGGAAAAGAAGTCCTGCCTAAGCCAACAAAAACCAAGCTAGCCAAAACCAACAATGCAGCTTCTGACTGGCATGGCAAGCCAAGCACATGGGAGAAAGAGAGCTAGAACAAAGCCTACCAGAGTTCCCCTAGATCCTGTCCTTCCCCTGTTAGTGTACAAGGACTGATTTGCCCTGTGTTCAGGGCTAAATGTTAATTAAACAGCTAAATGTTAATTAAAATGACATGAAATGACTGTGAAGGATGACAAGAACAATATTCTGTAAAAAGTGTGGAGTAGTCTCCTGAGCTACTGAGTAACAGAACTTCTGCCTTTTAGTAGGTTCTATGTGAATTTGGGGTTCATATATATATGTCTATACAAGCATAAATATATACATATACATTGAGTAAAAATGGTGAGGAGTTGTATCCAGACTGCTTATGGTCAATGCCTGACCTGAACACATGATCTCTAAGGCTGAGAACATGCTGACAGTTTTGGTCACCCGTTTCTGACACCTGGAAGGAATTAGGAACTATAGGCACTGAGAAGCAGTCCAAGGGCAAGTTAATCCTCAACAGTAAGCAATCTTCAGAGTGTTGAACCTTAGGATGCATAGCTTGGGAGATGTGCTGCAGAACCCAGGCTGATGGAGCAGTTGTTTTGCTTGTCTTGTACCTCGGAATCGCAGGTATGTTGCTTTGCTGCCCTACATGCCAGAAGTATATAGATCTCATAACTGTGAATCATRTATGCCAGTAATATTTTTGTTTCATCAATGTTTATCAAAGCCATGAGAGAAAAAAATAACAAAAGGGTAAGCAGACTCTTCCTAAAGCAGAAGGCAATATTTTCAGTCAACTTTATTTGACATGTAATCTGATGCTTTCTCCAATTTGATGTCATGATCCTCAGAAGTTTAAAGTGGGACAGAGGAAATTTAATAATAAAATTCTCTACAGCTGTGGTGTGTAGAGGTGTTTTTGTATTTTTTGTACGTAGCTGTGCACACAGCCTCTGGTTTGAACGTTTTCTTGGTCATCTGTGTGCCACCACCCTCTGTTAATTTTGAGATGCTGCACAGAGCTTCAATGTTTGATCGGTCACCTGTGGCCTCAGTTCTGTCACAGCCGTCTCTGTCGTAATTGAGGACAAATTTTGCCATAGCAGTTTTCATAACTGTTTTCATGTCCGTTTGATCCTTTGTGTCATCTGCTTCTATGATGAACAGGAAAGTTATTTGCTAGCTTTGACCTTTGTAACCTAGAAGATTAAATGAAAGCAACTTACTCCATGGCATCCTGTAACTTTATTAGAAGCAATCATAGGCTAAAGCTGAACTTGATGCTGGGTGTGACAGGTTGCAGTTGACTGACCCAGGACCTGGGCAGAGATTTTAGGAGTGTCTGAACAACCAAGAAGCCTAGGGTTTCTGCAGTTTTAAAGACTTACACTCCTGAATTATTTAGGTATAATACTATGAATAATAAAACTGTCACAATCGGTGGTAATACTTGTTCAAGGTTCACTGAGCCTCTTGTTCTCATTTTGAAGTGCAGCAAGAAGACTAATTCACTCATCTCTAATTTATTTTAACTGATTACACTTTTAATAGAGCAGTGGGTTGTTGTAAACTGTGGCAATGTTTCTTTGACATTATTTAGGGAAAATCTCATTAATATTGGGGAAATTGAAGTGTTATAAGGTGCCAAGAGCAGAGATGAGTCTCTCTGGAACCTCAGTGAAGTTTTTGGATTTTCAAAGTAGGGCCAGGCTCCTCTGCTAACATAGAAGGGGGACACATACTGCAATGTTTTGGTCACCTAACACTTCACTAAACACTGTACCATTGATCTTGATTATAGCAGCAACTTAAAATAGTTTTTGTATTTTGAAATTACTATGTAAACACATTTACTCAAACTTCCACAGGAACTAGTGCTGTAAAAATGTCTCAGCAGTAACCTAACAAGAAGCATATATTCTGTTCACTCCAGGGCTGATAGTTCTGCATATTTACATATTGCCTCTGCATTAATAATTCTGGGCATAATTGATTTCCACTGCTGGTAAAGATTGAATATTACATTAGATGTGTTGAGCAGATCAGCAGCTGCAGTGTTTTTAATCTTTTGCCCTTTCATGTATTTTATGGGAAATGGCTTAAAGTCCACATTGGTATTACCTAAGTGCAGCAGTTTCATGCATTTTTATATGGKTTTTTTTGTTGTTTTTTTTCTTTTTTTCCAGAGATTTTGCACAGTTGTTTTGCAARATGCTGTGTTTATAACTTCCTAGAAACAGATGCAGTGTTTACTGACTAAAATGACCCTGGGAGTTAAGTTTTGAGCTGCTTCAAGGCAGAAATATGGGGTAGGGTTTTCAAAGGTACTCGGTGTTGAGCTAATCTATATTCCCATCGAAGTAGGTGGGAGTGTCAGAGCTCCTAGGCCTGCTTGAAGGAATGATGTGAAGCATAATTTTCTTAGCTTCTCTGCCTGCAAAAATGAAGATAATAATAATCCCTCACAGCCAAGTCAGTTGATATCTAGTAAGAGGAACAAAACAGCCTGTTAATGTGTCACATAGCAGGAAAGCTTGTGTTTATGACTCAGATTTTTCTGCTTTGGTGTTTTAATGATCTGAGTTTGCCTCCATTCTTTTGCAAAAAACAGAAACAGGGAGCAGAGTAACTGAGCAGACATCTGGGACTGGTGAATTCTGGTCAGAGCAGGGATCTGGTCAAGAGCAAAGACAACTACTACTTCCAATGGTTGAGGTGCAGGGATAAGTCATTGTTTGGAGCTTGCCAAGAATGAAGGATTGTGAAGCTAGAAGGGGTGAATATAAGGAGAATGAGTCTGACTCTCATTAAATAATCTGTGTAATCTTTTGTTCTCCAGAAGCCTTTGCTCATGTGAGTTAGAGCATTCAAAACTCCTTACACAACCAAGAGAATAAAGGGAGGGAGGGAGGAAAGAAGAAGAAAGAAAAAACATAAAAATAATGTAAAACCCTCTAAGATTTTTGGGCTTGATGCCAGCCCTGCCAGGAGTAAAGTTCCTCCTGAAGAAAAGAAGAGGCTGAAAAGACTTTGTTTCCAGCCTGTCCTAGAGTGCTGTTTTGCCCTGGGGCATCTCTGGTTAAAAGCTGTGGGTCAGGTCAGAGGCACCTGCTGTTGATGCTTTACATGCTCAGGATCTTCCAGATTCAATCCTGCTCCTACTGGGGCAGGTTAAGCCTCTTCAGTTTTTCATGGTAATTTTGACAAATGGGAATCCAGGGGCTCAGGTCTTTTCCCCTGAAAACCAAGCTTTCTGTGTGGGTGGTTGATAAATGGTAGTGTTGAAGCTTAAAATGTTGCCTTCTGCTCTTCTGTGCCTTTTTTTTTTTTCTTTTACCTGTAAAGGTGAACCTATTTCAAAATAGCTTTCTGAAGATATTCTGAGGCTTTTTCTCAAACAATTAGCAGGTGTAAAAATGTATAGGCATAAGAAAACAATGTTATTTGTAAGAGTATGAAAATGAAAATATTTCTATGGGTACCCAAAAGAAAGAAAAACCAATGTAGCCACCACTGGGATTGGGAAGGCAGAAATGTTAAATGTCTTTTTCACTTTAACCTTCACTCTTTAGTGGTTGTAGTTGGACTGTTAACTACTGTTAGTGACAACAAGATGAGAAGTAGAGCTATGTTAGATATAACATTGAAAGAGTGAGTCATTAGTAATCCCCTTCCAGAAATGGGGGGGATATATGTGTTTAAGAAAACTGTAAAATGAAAATTTAGGTTTCTCCATTTTTGTTTTTTTATTATGTAATTTTATTATGTTATTTTTTTTCGTGAGGCTTTTGTTTCTGAYGACACCTAAGTAAGGAAAATATGGGTAAGTAGTGATCAAGCAGTACAGGTATGGATCCTGCTGCTTCAGCAATGGGAAGGGCAGATAAGTGCATGAGAAATTGCAGTAGTATGATTTTTATGAAACGCTATAGAACTAGAAGGGCAGAATTCATATGACACTGTTCTCTTCACATTTTCCCAGGATATGAATAAAAATATGGCTCTTTACTTACCACCTGTCTGATCAGGATGTAGTTGGAGGACTTGCTGACCATCCGATTGATTGTTTTTGCTCAAGCTGGCACTCATTAAAACACGGTTTGGAAATGCTGCTGATTCAAGAGAAGAGAATAAAAGCCAGCTCACWCTCTCTTGGCTCTGTGGACGCAGCACTGTTGTGTGTATTCATAMTGTCTCTGATGCAGCTGCAGATAGCCTTCAGCAACATAATAGCTATAGAACTAAAATGAATATTAGCCACAGGGCCTCTTCCCAGTTGTATTTGTACATCAAATGCTCCATATTAAATAAAATTATATTAATAATGGGATTGTGGATAAACATAGGCATCTGACAAAGATTATGCCTTAATGCTTATGGAGATCAGTATAAAGTGGAAACTAAAATGTTAAYGTGAAATCACTCTTTGAAAGGACAGGGGGTTTGTCTTTGTACCTTTTGGGAGAAGAATGTGATCTGTCCTTCAATAAATCTGTGTATCATTTGGTGCCTTGCTTTTCTGTGCTGGCAGCAGTGATAACTTATGTTTCCCAGGCTTTTCAAACATGAAATGTCCAAAGAAAGACATGAGATGTGCTTTCCTGGAAGCATTAATAGAGCACATTATTTAAAATTACATATCCCTTTCACTTTTTTTCCTTTGCAATTGAACTTAATGGTCTTAAGAGTCTTTTCCAACCCAAATGATTCCATGTTTGTTACATGTTTCTAATTAGCTTACTTCTTTCTTTTTTTTTTTTTT
>NW_026623568.1:708318-755723 GCF_030028575.1 Malurus melanocephalus
AAAAAATGCAGAAAAAAAGGAGGCAACCCTAGGACTTTTGATTTTCAAACTTCTCAGCTGAAGCCCTTGTCATGTGGAAAAAGAATGCAGAGAATGAATTCTGAGTTTCTATAGTGGAATAAAGATGTCAGACTTCTCTGCCAGGGTGACTCAGGAGGGGTCTAGTCCAACCTGTAGCATGCAATGGGCCATGAGGGCCCAGCTCTCTACTAAGAACTTTATTCCACCTGTTCTTGAAAGCCCTTAAGGGCAGAGATGGCATAATCTCTCTGGGCAGCCTCTTCCACTGTTCACTGTAAAAGTTTTTATAGCCAATATCCTCACACTGTAAAAGCTATATCCTCACACTGTAAAAGTTTATATAACCAATCAAGCATCTTTTTTTTGTGACTGTATCTCGTACTCCCAGCATGAAGCACTGTGAAAAGACCAGCTCTGTTCTCTTTTATAAGCTCCTCATAGATATTGCACAGCCCTTTTTCTCCCTTGCTTGTATTAGTAATTTTTTTATTTCTCATTTTATCTCTAATGTATTTGTTCTTGAGTGTCAGGAAATCATTAATACCTTCATTTTCACAGGCGGACAACTAATCTCAGCCAAGTAAAGTTGTTAGCTTATTTGTATGTCCTATTGATCTGACTCATCTCTGGATTTCGACCCATAAATTCAGGTTTTCACTTTGTAGATGCTTTCACTAGAGGTGTCTAAGCTCCCTTTATATTCAGTGGAGGTGAAGTCAAAGCCTTTGTCTCACACCTCAGGCTGCTTGGCTGACCTGTTCTAGGGATTCTACCAGCCCTGTCTCCCACACAGCCTCTGGCACTGCAGAGATCTGAATTCCCCCAGGAGAAAATGGCCCAAATTGATGCATGAATCTGTAGGGCATGATTTGAACTGGCATCTCAAGTGAATGCTGGATATCCTACAAACTGGAAGAGATGTTCTGTTTCAGAAGAGCTGTGTGACATTTTTCTGTGAATATTAGAGGACAGGGAGGCACARTTTGCTGAAAGCAGCTTAGAGAATGGTGAGCACATGTTTTTATGCACGAGCTTTGACAGTTCTGCAACACATTCTCTGTGGTTTCCAGTTCAGTGGCATTGGGACTAAACACTGTGATTTATTATCTCAAGTAATTGACATAACTTTGAATACGTTTGAACAACTTTGACAGCCTTCTTTTGGACTGAGATGTGGAAATGAGAGTGAATTCAATATTGAGTAAAATTAATGCCTCTTACAGAAGTGAGTTCAATGAACATATAAGTAGAGTGACAGTTGTAATAATCTAACACTTCTAGGGAAAGAATCTGATCATGAAAAGCCTTAGAAATTATAATTCCTTTTGTGGTTGCTGAGATGAGAATGCACTGTTAAATACATGAAATGGAAAAACACTGACAGGTGCAAATATCTTTGCTGTTCGGAGGGTTTTGCTTTGTGGCATTTAGCTGTGCATTGATGCCTCTCTGTTCTCCAGGTCCTCAGGCTCTATCAGACTGCATTCCCCAGCACCTGTCTGACACTCATGGTTTGGTAATACCCCAAGTAGCCTCTGTCTTTCTTGATGAGGATTTGTGTTCAGGACAGGAAAATGACAAATAATCAGCTGGAAATGAACACAGGATGACACTGGGCTTTGCTAGTGGTCAGTGTGATGTTTGCTGTTTGGCAAATCTCTGGTTTTGGAGTTTAGATGGTTCTTATTTACTTTTCAAAAAAAGCTATAAGGAGTCAGTGAGTCTTCTCTAAGTGTGAAGAGAGAAGACAAAGTTTCTTTTTACATATTTAGTTTTCTGGGAAGATAAAGTTGGCAGAATTTTGAAAAAAACAGAAAAACTTAAAAATGTAAAATTTTAATTCCAAAACCTAGTAATTTTATAATTTCTTCATTACCTCTGGAAGACCCTTGCATCCCRTTTTGTTTCTATTTCCACTTCTTGTCCTTTATGACAACTGTTCTGAAATGGAACAGGCAAAAAAAATTAAAGTCCTAATATGCATAAGGCTAAATATCTGCAACATGCTTAATGCTGCAGTGATTTCATCTATGTACTGTTCTGGTTGCTCACATTCAACAGTCCACTTGACTGAAATCTACTCAGCAAGAGACAGTTAATAGGATGATTGATCCTTTCTGATGACTCTTTATTCCAAAAGGAAAACAAACCCAAGTCTAGTTCATCACGGATTGGTATTCAACTCTACAGATCCCATATTTATTCCTGCATGATTATTAGAAGGGAAACAAGCTCTTCAAGCTAAGAAGCATGAAAAGATGAAACTTAGTACGTTTATACTGGTTCTGGCCATTATGGACATGAAATTCTGGACCTGTCTTCCAGCAGGAAAGGACCTGCATTCTTGGAGTGTACTTGTTAGTAGCTCAACCTGTTCATGAACAGGAAGAGTGTTATTACATGGAAGTCTTGGCTGTTATTCCATTTCAAAAAGTTAAGAAATATCTCTACCCTTATTAACTCTAGAGGGCAATGATTTTCCTACCCTTGCATTTAAGCTCTTCTCAAGTGTAACCAGCCACTGGATTTCTCTGTGGCTCAGGCAAAGACAGAGTTGAAGGGCCAGTGGCCAGCTCATGGATGGCAGGTGAGAACTGATGGAAAAGGAGCTATGGGAAAGCATCTTGAAACCTTGAGTTTTCTCTTTCCCCCCCTTGTCCTTGTTGCTAGCCATAGCCCAGGTTGATCGATTACATGCATGGACCTGTGTGGAAGCCCAGGGCCACTCTGCTCAGAAAGAAGGAAATCCTTGTAGGGTTTCCCATCAACACTGACAGGAGAGCAATTGTAAGGCCTTCCCATGGGAAAGGGCTCCATTAACCCCTGCATTTGGGAAGGTCATAGATTCATATTTCATTTATTATCTGCCTGAGAGTTAAAACAACAGTGTGGCCTGAGTTTGGAATTTTTTCAGAGCTCCTGGCTCTGAAACATAAAACAGTGAATCACTGAAGTTCTTCCATTGTTCCACTGCTACCTTGCAGGATCAATTACCATGGGCATGTGCAGCTTAGGAAGATGTGCTGCTGAATTTCATTTCTGAGCAGTTTATGTGCCTCTAAGATTTATATAAGTTGTGACCTTTATAGTTCCCTTTTTCAAAGGCTGAAGCTTGTTCTAGAATATTTTTCAAGTTTTTCTTCCTTTTTAAACTATACTAAATCAAATATTTTCTATTTACTAATTTTATCAAGCCCTGCTTTTCATTTGCAGAAACAGAACTAAAGGCAACAATCTTCTGCCCTCTTTTCTTTTAACAAACTAGTAACATATATAGTTTAACTAGCCCAGTTATCAGGTACCTGAAACAGAATGTTAATGATGTCAGGTAAAGTCAGGAAATAAACTTACTAATGAAATTGTGAGTAATGAACTGTTCTGCTGTATATGTATATTGCTTTATAGAGGTTGCAGAGAGAGAGTGGCCATCTTGTGAGTACCTCCTTTGAGATTGAAATAATGGCTGGATCATCCAATTTTCTGGAAGGGGAGTGTACTTTTCTTGTGATTTKTGTTTAATACAGGTCTAGAAATAGGTTAGGTTAGGTTAGTTTTAACTATAAGATTTAAATGGTATCTTTGTATCCAGCCCTGATTTCTTATGTATGTGTTTGAAATCTAAAGGTTTGCAACTCACAATCCCTCTAAAGTTCTTTATTCTCCCCTTTTCCTCATCCCTGATTTACATGAGGATATTTCCTAATTTTTTCCAGTAAAAATTGCTGCCACCGATAAATTTATTTTAAATTCATTTATTTGTGTCTGAAATTCTATTTTCATTTATTTTGAAGTTGTAAGGATTTTGAGGAGATTAGAGAGGAAGTGCAGTGTTTTCAAGCTAAAATAAGACAAAAGTAATGTCTACCTTTAGTATGCTAAACTCTTTCATCTGTCAGGATTGAGTGGCTATGCAATCCATTGGTATAACAAGATCCTTCAGAATTATTTTACRTTTACCTCAGATGAAAGTATTTATTCACAAATGAAAGAGCACCAGCATGCTTTGTTTTTCAATAATCAAAAATTTTGACAATTTTGTAATTGTTCACTTGTTGTTGGGACACTTGGCCTATTTGTCCAAATAATTGGTGTAATGTACACAGGCCAATGATTAATTTATTGACTTTGGGATTTTATGGAAAACATCTTGGATTCTAATCCTGCTTGAACAGACAAGAAGTATATTCTTAACTGTACTCCCAGGAGGAGTGCAGTAGCTAAGTCCCCTGCCTTGCCTTTCGATTACATTTAAACTCACTACTCCTGTTTTAGTTTATTTTTTATTGAATGACTTGGAGCTTACACACAAATAAATAGAGTTTAAATTTTGTGTTTGTTTATCATTTGATAATTGCACACAATTATCAATTTGTCTTATATTTCTTAGGCCAGTAATGCTATCATTTTTGTCAGCAGTCCTTATGGGGACCACATCTCAGAGTCTGGAGGCTTCTTTGCAGTGTCTGGTAGTCACACAAGCATGCAGGCTTAGCCCTACCCTCATGGAGAGGCAGAATTTTGGTCTTGGAAAACTCACCAAAGAAATAGATTCTCTGTGGCAAACCAGGTCTCTGTGAGGGGAAATGAGTATAAGCAGCATAGTATGATCAGCCAAACCRTGCCTCTGCAGTGATATTCTGCACATCACTGACCCCTTCAGCAAGAGCTTGACAAGCCAGTTTCCCAAGGGTAACTGGCAGTTCTAAAATTTCTCAGCCATGTTCAATGATCTTTCTTCCTTGACCTTGCATATTTTTTCCTACCATGTGTGTCAATGGGGCTTTGGCCCTCCTGAGATTTTTATATGGACCAAAGATCCCCCAAAATCTAAGCTTCTATGCAAAAGTGCCTCTAATGCATAATAAATCTGTATATAAGCACAATTTACAGACCTTTTCATACTTATTTTTCATTAGTCAGTAAAGCTTTTGCAATATCAAGATGGGATTCATTCATTTTAAAACTCAAATGTCTTGTCAAAACCAGCTACCTGAGCTTGGACTTCCTACAGTCCATGGGGAGAGAAAGTTACCTTTAAAAATGTGTTATCCCCTGTGCCTCACACCAACCTTAAGAGGAGATAAATGACTCCCTCAAGGCACCAGTTCCTTTCTGTTGATGCTACAGAAAACTTAACTTCCACATCTAATCTGAAACAGCAACAGTGATCCCAGAAATATTTGCCTTCACTTTCATTATCTTCATAGGTAGCACTGATGATGTAATTGCTGCAGAGAAAATATGCAGAAGTGGGAAATGAGAAAAAGAGCATGGGGAAAAAAAGAATGTGACAATTTTTCTACAGACAATAAACAAAATAGTAAAGTGAAACAGAGAATACAAATAGCAGTGGTCCTAAAAGGCATTAATGTTTTCTGCTGAATGAGGTGGAAATGTACAGAATAAATAGGAACACTTAGTCATTAGAGTACTTTCTCTCCCTCAGCTCTGCTCCTGTCTCCCATTGATATTCTTAGGATATATTGTGGTTTGGTCTCAAGACTGAAGAGCTCCTCACTCTTAAGAATCTTTCCTCTTTGGCAACTTGGATGACTCTTCTCTCTTCCCTAGCACGATCTTTTATCTCCTGCTGTCATCTCCAAACACTGGATGTCATTCCCCAGCTTCTGTCTCTGTTCTTATTTTTGTGACTTCACTTTCTGAAGGCACTAAAAGCCACCTGCCACTGATTAAAGTGACCTATTTCTCTTTACTCTCATAGTTCATCCTTGCTCATAAGTTCTGAGAAGTTAAATTTGATTATTCTGCTAGAAAGCAAGTCTCTGGAGTGCCCGAAGATCTCTGTGAGAAATCAGGGTACCTCAGCTTCATTCAACCATTTGCAATGCACCATCCAGTGCACTGCACCTGGGGAACTGACATAGTCTGACTCAGAAAAGGCCTTCACAGAGCAACGCTACTGTGTTCATGTCACAGAGGTGAGAGCATGTGGTTTACTGAGTGCTGTGTATCTCTGATAGGGCTGAGGAAAAGTGAAAAGAGTATTCCTCCCCTTAATTACCCAGTAGATTTCTCATCCCTAGAAGAATTGAAGGGCATTTCGCATTTTAGATCACAGGTTCTCATTACTTTGGAAAATTACATGTGAGCTGAAAAATTCTATTCGGGCATGTTGTCCCGAGTCAATGATGTTCTAAGGAGGAAAAAGCTTTTGTTCACAGGCTGTGGAAGAGCTTCAGCCATCTCCTGTGGTGTGTGGCAGAGCTGTGCCTACACCTCCCCCACACTCATCAGTGCTGCTGCCTGCCTTGGCGGAACCAGCACTGCTCCTCCTACCTGCCCAAGACACTGGTTTCTGCGCTTCTTCATACTTCAGAAAAATACTGTGCTGTCTCAGGGAAAGGTTTAATTGCAGGTTTGAGCTGTTTGGGTATTTTTTAATCTTTATATTTTTAGGATCATTAATGCTCTTTAGTACCTGAAGTCTTTGTTCTTTAGAAATGTTGGGCAGGCAGTGGAAGACTGCAGAAACGGCTTCTCTGCCTTCCTCATTTATGTGGAAAAGAAAAAAATGTCATTTTTTTTCCATTATGCCAGGGTGGGTCCCAGTAGGTAACCTCTCCTCACTTGACTTTGCAAACTGACTTTCTGGGCCTACTCAGTTTAATAAGATGCTGTCCACAGAGCTGGAAATGGTGACTAATATTTTGTCAGTGATAACAGTTGCTTTTCCTTCTAACTCTCTGAATCCAGGAGGGTTCATGGAAACCACACCTCATGTCCTGAATGTGAGCAAAAGATGTTGTTTATTGATACAAAAAAATCAATTAAAAGATATTAATAAATTAATTATATGGCATTTTATGCCACTTCTGATGATGAGARCCTTGAAGTGATGGCATTTTATTGAAGTTATTTTCTCCCACATCTCTAAGTCTTGATTTTTCTTCCGTAGATTTTCCTTCTGCACCTTTTTTGAATATTAGTCCTAATTTAGCATCTCAGAACACCCACAGTTACTGAACTAAAGGTAACATTTTTTTTTTTTTTCATTTTTACACTAGTTCTGACTCTAGATAATTTTTGGTGTGTATGTGAGGGAGACAGAACAAAACTCAGGCTCGCTGGTATTTTAATACTGTGATCATCCTGAGGGGACACATCATTGCAGAAGAAGTGTTTGAACAATTATTTGGGGACATGGTGTGACTCTTGAGCTTGTCCTGTGCAGGGACAGGAGTTAGATTCGATGGTCCTTGAGTTTCCCTTCCAACTCCCTTCCAATATTCTGTGGTTCTACGACCTTGGAATTGCCTAAGCTGCGTTTTTGTATTTTGTAATATGTAAGGCTTTCAAATTTAAAYCTTAATGCCCAAGAAAATGATCTCTAGGTAAAAAATGAATTAAAATTAAGCAGCAATTTTCCTTGAAATTGCATGTAATGCTGAGACGACCCAGACCTCAAAGGTGGTTCTAATTGGTGGAACTAATTGTCAGTGACCTGACTGAAGTGTTATCTCACATGAACATAGTCCTTGGGCTGTGCTGTTGCAAGTTAACTGACAAGTAGAAAAAAATAATTGTGCACAGAGCTACTGGCAGTTAATCTTTTAAGTAGCATGATTTAATTTTCTATTAAATTTAGTTTTACTGAAACTTCTAAATTTTTCTTAGGGAAAAAATGTATGTATTTTAGACCAGAATCTTAAAAGCACTCAGTTGCTAGAATGACAATGAAAGTCTGGCTCTCAGTCCATGCTTTTCTGTGGAAATGCAAAATGTGTAAGTTATGTTCTGTTCATATCTGCAAAATTATATATATCCCCAAGGAATGAGCTTTAGTAAGTTCCAATTTTGCATATTAATTTCTTAGATAAAGCATTTAATTATGAAGTTGAGAAAAGAGTCACCTTTAATCACCATTAAAGAAGTGGGAGCTTTAGAAAAGGGACAGCAAGTTATAGGTACACTGTTAACCTGCAGAAACTTGACTCCTGTCAAGGTTTCCTTGGGAACAACCCAGATTAGTTCCTGTCTCACAGTGTTTCCTTGTGTTCTTGGAATGAACTTCTATCTCAGGCCTTTTCCTCATCTGTAACCTGGCAGCTTCAGAAGACAGTCAGAAGCSTGGCTGGCTACAGAAACATCAGGGCTATCTGGAGGAACTGGGATTCCCACGAGGGAGGGAAGCTTCACCTGCGCGAGGGTAACTTGCCCCATTAAATTTCCCTTTCTCTGAACAGCCAGAGGGCTCCAGTTCTCACCTTGCACCAGCAGTCTGGTGTCAGCTCTTGATTGGGATTTACTTTGTCTAAGATGTTGTACTTAWAGGCACAGATGTAAAAAAACCCTCTGACAACCACACCATTATTTGCACATGGCTACTGGGATTGACAGGTAAATGCTGTTTCCTCTTGTCTATATCTGCAAAATGGCCTGTCCCATGGCTGTGCTTGCTCAGACCCCAGAAGGCTTGTTGATGTCATGACTGGTTTCTCCCAGCAGTGAGGCTTTGTCCAGTTTGTGTGTGGGGTGGCATCCTGTGTCCTTGACCGAGCCCGATCCACAAGGCTGAAGGCAACTATGTCACATGCAGTACCCTCTGACAGGTCTTGCTGAAAAGGTTGGCTGGGTGAAGGTGAGAAAGTGTTTGTGCCCTGACTCGGAAAATCTGCCTTCAGCCCTCTGGTGAAATTGCCTCAGTGATGAGCCAGAGACAATGTTTGATTTCTCTCTGTGCATTATACAAGTCACACTCTGAGCTAGTTAAGGTATAACAACTTGCTTGGTACTTTATGAATCATACTACTTAAATCTATTCAGSGCTATCAAATATTTTGTGTCATCAAAGAAGCACAATGTTATCTTTTCGTCTTCAGAAATAACAGATTCAAGGGTAAGTAAATGTATTTTCTTAATTACTGAGCCACGTAAAGCGCACTTTAAAGGCTTTAAAGCTGTGATAGCTGTACAAAGTAGAAGAATTCTTTTTCTATCATCTTGCTTCTATGGGTATATCACAAAAAGTAAGATGAAGTCAGTGAAGTTGAGACACAGCTAATGAATATGAGACAGATATGACAGAATTACTTACACTTGAAAAGAACCGTAGTATCATCCATGTCAGGCTGCTGGTTCTCCAGTCCTCGGATCTACATTTAATGCCTTTGCCTCAAAGGAGGAAAAGTCCAAGTTTGAAAAGTTAAAGTTACCTGAAGTATAAAAGTACTTTTTAACCCGTGCCCTTTCTGCTGTACAACTGAAATGAGGTGGCATTCATATAACTTTAAAATCATTGCATTTTGAGATATGTGTGAAATGAGCTGAAGCATGGAAATACATTTTCTTCTGGAAAGCACTCTGGAAAATAAGCTATTGCCGTCAGTCATTTTCTGGAGGAAAAAAAATCTTATTATGTTGAGTTACTTGAGGCTGAATTAGTCTGCTTGGCAGAATTAATCAAACATTGATTCTTGGACTAATTTTCATTTTACTGTGTGAATATGTGATAGCAGAGAGAATAGTCTGTGCTGGTGAGGTATGCACACTGGCTTTCTCTCTGTGTCTTTTTCTTTGCAAGGCTTTGAAAAGCTTTGAACTGAAGCCACAAGGGAACTAGAAGGAATTAAGAGGCAAGACCTATGATCAGAGGCAGAAGATAGAATTATATGCAGTCCAGTCATTTGTCATGTAAACATTAAGTCTAGGAAAAGGCTTCTGGCTTGTGTTCCTTTGTGATGTGGAAGCTCTTTGGGTAACTCTGCATGTTTGGCTGCCACAGCTTTTCCTCTTTACAGGAAGGAGGATGATTCTTCTTAAGAGACACAGATTCTTGAGATGGAGTTGTTGCAATGGCACTCCAAGGTGTGGACACTGCCCTTGGGCTAAAACCGTCAGTATTTATCCAAGTCGGGTACACATGAGTTCATTCAGGCATCAGATCATTGTTTGTTTCCTATGGGAATCTGATCTGAGATACTCAGTGTCTTGAACTTCTCAGTGGACGTGTGCAAGGACAAAACACTACTCTTTGTCACATGTTCTCCAGCAGCGGGTGATGCCACCTTTATTTTACACTGCTATCTAAACTCTTTCTCTGCTGAATCATTATCCTTCCTTCCATCTCTTTTTCCCAGGCTGCATTGAAAACTGAAGAATTTCTTGCAGTCAAAGRAAGTTTATTGTATTTGTCAATATTCTCTTGTCAAGTTATGCCATCTATTTTTGTCTTCTATCTCTTCCTCTCTCTAGGTTAATTCTTAACTTCGCACTGACTTGTTTTCTGTCCCACCAAATAAACTCAAAAGAAGGCAAAAGCTTTCTTCTTCATAGTTTCTGCCATTTGGAACTGTTTCCTTGTAAATCCTGTTTAATTTCTTCTCCTTTTTTGTCATTTGAAAATTAATCCCTTTTCTCATGTCTTTCTCTTGGCTCATATCCCTCCCAGACACTGTAGATTTTCATGCTATAATTATTTTTCCATCTTAGAACTGAAGCYCAAGTTTGATATTCTAAAGCTTGGATTGCTGTCCTTCCACAGTATATTTTGGAATTGGAAAATGTTAAAACTGAACAGGTTTCTGTAAGGTGGCTTCTAAGAGTAGATTAAAAGAGACAAACTCACAATTAATTTAATAAGATGTAAGACTATTTGAAATGTTCCCAAGGGTTTGTTGTATGGTTCATGAGAGAATTTGTTTTAGAATAAATATTTTTTTTTCCTTTAGTGAAGACAATATTTCCAGAGCTCTTTGAAAATTAACTAATAATAAAACTTATCATGATTAGACATTGCCCAAGAGGACAAGAATTGCAAAAATTAATAATTAGACAAAAAGCAAAGATAAAATCTCTTCTTATTAAAAAAAAAATAAAAGAGTTGTCAGTTGTGAGATTTAAATATGTCTCTTCTCCACCTGTCAAAGCCAATTGCCTTTGTCGGTATAAAGACTCAAATCGAGGGTTCACTGACGTTCCTTCATTGTAAGAAAGATATAAATAAAGTGCCTAGTGCTCTCTTTCAGTGCATGTGTTTCTGTAATGCTAGTAATGGTAGGAATGTTCTTCTGTTAGGGCATGAGGGATTTAAATTCATAAATATCTTGAATGACTTGAAATTCCTTCCATCCCTCAAGTGATCCAATTGATTTTTTTTTACAATGTTCAAAGGAGGGAAGGTGCCATTAATATTGTAGGGCAATATGTCTGAATGGTTCTCTTGTGATTTCTTGAAGAAAAGGCAGCACCTCTCTGAAGCTAGTGAATGGCTGCTGCACACTTCAAACACTTTACAGCCTTTATGTGCTAAGGTTGGTGGTAAGGGCAAAAGCAACAAAGTCAGTACACTTGGTAGGTTATATAAAATGCATTTATTTTTGTGAGAAAGTCAGCCTTGGAGATACTTTACCAAAACAACAACAACAACAAAAAAAAAAAACAAAACCAAAAACAAAAACAAAGTGTTCTGTTCTGTCACATGAAACTAGAAATTGATGAAATGAAGAATGAGGTAATATCTTAATATTACCTTATAATAATATATTATTATATTAAAATATATCAACCAAAAAGGTGTAGTTTTGTACATTTAAATGTAAACCAGTGTGGCTTGTTTATCCATTTCTATGCCTGTGTATGAGCATGACAGAAGAGCAGTACCCCAGGGAGCTGCGTTTTGTGCCCCCTTCTCTGTTCCATATACACAGGTTGGCTGTAAGGTGAGCTTTTCGAGGACAGTTTCACGACCTATTTTTCAAATTCAGCTTCTCTAACTGGAGCCTTAGCTGCTATTACTTGACTGTCAAGGTTTGTTATACGGGGTCTTGCCAGCCACTGCATCGGTATGAAAGGAGCTTTAAACTAAAGCCGAGTCCTGTATTTTTATTCTGAAGCCATCTGTGTGGAAGGACAGGTAATTAATTCTGCATGCAAATTAAAAAGGGCTATCTGGAATCTGTTGGACAAATAAACAGCCTTGTTGTCGAGCTGCTGCCTGGGGATGCTCTGCAGCCGGACTCTGTCTCCGTATTCGGCAGGGCAGCGCGGCGCTCTGGCAGCGGCACAAACCTGCTCCCAGCCCCAGGGACACCAGAGCTCCCAGCTCCGAGCCTCCCATCGCTGGGGCTGAGCATGACCAGTCCCTCACCAGCGCTCCCCAGAGGCCCAGCAGCCTCTGCTCTGAAATCAAATCCTGTGTTTCTGTGAAGACACAGCCCCCGCGTCTAATGATGAGCTGTCAATCAGCGCAGCGCAGCAATGCTGACTCCCCTGTCTTTGCGCGTTGCCGCTTGCTGTTTGTTTTTGTTGCTAATTTGAACCGCTGTCATTTCTTCTCCACAAGCTGGCAAAATCTACACCCCTCTGCTTCTGATAAAGAGATGCACAACCAGACTAGCTGGCAAGGTATTTTTTAAATGAAAGGCATTTGTGCTCAGGAATTTCTTTAGCGTGGACTTGCAGAGAGGGTGGCACAGAGACCCAGCTATGAGTTTACTGCTGTTTAATAACTGAAATGCTCTATGAAATATCAGTGGAGATCTTGAAGTAATTATACCCACTAAACCCCTTCGATTAAGATTTTACTTTCCACCAGGGACAGCAGGCCAGATTCTGTATCCAAGGTAACTCCACGAACCACATTAGAGACAGATTGATTTACACTCCAGCAAAAGATGGTAGAATTGATACTATCATTTTCCTTTTATGATAGTAACCCACCAGAAACCTGCAATACATTTGTCAAAACTATTTATATGGTAAATTGAGGTAAGATGAATTAAAATTTCTTTTACAGGCCAAAACCTCTCAAAGAGCATTCACCAACAACTTAGGTTTCTTATACTGGACAGAGGCATTGGTGCTGCAGCAGACTGTTGGATTCTGTTTGCCATGTTCCTTGCTGAAACTGAAAACATTAAAGTTGGACATTTAAAAATCTGAGCCATGGCCTTTTTTAGCTTACTGTCACAAGGAAGATGCAAAAGCATAAAAGCTTCAGCCTCCACTTTTAGAGCATGTTCATGGTGGCAGCACACAATGCAGATCCATTGCATTTTATTTATGTGCAGCACAATCCTTTAATTCTTGACCTCTCATCATAACAAATTCAGCAAATAATAAATATATATCACCAGATGAGAAATATGGAGAAAAAATGAGAAGAATAGCAAATTTAAACCCATACAAAAATTATACAAGCTAAATAAAACATACATGCCCATTAAATACAGCTCTACACAGTGGAAGACCTTGCCAAGACCTTAGAGAACAGGGCATTTTCACAGTTCTGCCAAGGTGGTTCCTATTTACAAATATTTTTTTTCAGACAGGGAAGATGAAACTTCATAAGAGGATGACAATGTTGGGTGACTACCACGAACACTGGCTCTTCTACTGAGAGTTTGAAACTTATCTTAGCGCCATGCAAAATTTACATCCTTTTATCCCACTGAGATTTATGGAGATCAWTTTTTTTAATTCCCCCTTTGGTGGCCTGTCACTGTCCTTAAATCTATCTTTAGAGCTCTAATGCTGTGGCCAGTTGGACCAGGGAGATTCTATTGTGTTTTCACAATAAAGAATATTAAATATATAAGAACATGAAATATATAACAACATTTTAATGAAACAGAAATAAATAAACTGGAAGTAAAAGAAAAAAGAAAGGCCCTGTCTACTGTACCATCTTTTTATTTAATGTTTGGGACCAGATGCTAATGAAGTGCTGGAGGGTCTAGAGACACAGCTGGCATCATTTTCATGGCACTGTGTTGCCATAGTCCACAGAGCTGAAGTACACATCTTCAGGACTCCCTTTTAACCTGATACTAGTTAAAGGCTTCCCACAATACTGTACTGCCCCGTTTAAAAAAAAAATATATATATTTTTTGTCTCTGTGCTGGCTGCTTAATTTGTTTATCAGCCCAAATACCTTTTTTTTTCTACTTTACAGTTCCACATTGTTCTTGTGGTTTCATACATAGTAGTGATATGAAGGTTTCTGTGGATACTATTAATGTAAGGGATCAGCTCAGAGTTTATCTGTAAGGTCTCCAGGAATATATTTTTCCAGAAGTGCTGGTGCATCAGCCCCAGTGACTTATTCCGTTCCTTGGCTCTGGAGCCTGACATGCTCACTCTCAATTACCTTCTGCAACAGCACTGGGAGTCTGTGTCCCATCTTCAGCTGCCAGATGAATGTTCACAGTGCTCTGGTATGTCAGTGAAAGGAGCTGGAATTTCTATCAGTTTGATGTTCATGTTTTACACTAATAATTACAAATTTGGTTCAAGGTTCTCTTCTTACATGAAGAATCAATAGCATTAATTGAGAGAATTGCATTTTCCCCCCTTTAAAAGATTATTGCTTTTTTAGAGTAATTTCAGGTGTTTGGGTAAATGCCTTTTGTTGATGTTAACATTTACCACTTCAGGTCCTTTTTTCCCCACACTCATCCTATTGAAGGAAACCTTCAGGTGACATATCAAGCAGAAGACTTTATTMAATTTCCAAAATACTCTTTTTGTCCTACAGAAAATCAGATGAGATGATGAGAATTTAAATATATTTCTTGCTTTCTCTCCCCGTGCACCTGCTGTTGGAATCAATGCCTATGACACAATCACAGCACACTCACCCACGGCAGAAACATTGGATGATCTTTACATGGTGGGGCAAGGCAGAGGCTGATCCCCAGTGATGTTTACACTGAGAAGCCTGCAAGGTCTGGCAAAGAGATGTAACCTAATGTGACACCTATATTCAAATGCTAGTTACAGTGACAGAATAAAAATGTTCAACAGGCAGGCTTRTAAACCAGTGCTTTCCTCTTCTATSTTTTGGCAAAAATTTTAATCAGAGTGATGTTTGATTCTGTGAAACTGGTTGTCTGCAGTTCTGGAAATGAGTATGTAATTTTTTCTGTTCCATCTTTCAGCATATATGTACTTTACATTATAAGAATGTTCTATAAGAACTAGTTCTTTTAGTCCATGCAGCCACTTGTTTCCAATTGCTTCCTCACCTTTGAATTAGATAATTGCAAGCCCTGATCCTTGATGTCCACTAATCACCTACTTGAAGTATTGATCTGAAGCMCTCAAGTCTCCTAGGGATGAGAAATAGCCACAAAATCACATGTTTCTTGCAAAGAGAAAAAACTGGAAAACATGCCAGACTGACAGCTTTGTACTGGAAATAGCATCACCAGCAGTGTCACCTGCCTCCCAGCTGTGCCTGGATTATAAAAAACATCCTCCAAAGCCCCAATATATACTCTTTTCCAATGGCTGTTGGCTCTGGCTTTTGGATCATATTCCATTTAACAATTAGCAACACTAACTTTTCTCCTTCACAGCTTTCAGAAAATTACATATGAGTAATCAGAACAAAACCCTTGGTGYTTTTACTTCCTTCTAATGTTTTCAGAAGAGTTTCATTAATGGGTTGGAATCACAATCTGCTTTTCTCCGTTCATATATGCACCCATGTAAATAAATCAGGGAGAGCTAGTGGGTCAACACAAGGACAGCCTCCTATAGAGATCCAATTAAACCTCGCTGGGCTAGGTTTCATTCTGGGRAAAAAAAAAGAACATCCAGCCGCAGGTTTTCACAGCTGAATCACAAGCATGTACTTTTCATAAAATGTATATATTCTGTGCTTTACAACCTAGTTGTGGTCTTGGGATTAAATGATTCACGTTGCACTGAAGTCTGCATTTTTAAGGTATTTTGAAAAAAAAAAAAAAACAAAAAAAAAAGACAAAAAATTATTCAGGACAAGCTGCAGAATTAGAAAGGTTATCAAAAACAAACTAGCACCAAAATTCTTCTGCATTGTGCCATGCATTATCGATAAGTAATAAATGCTTTGGAATGTCTCACTGCTCAATTATCTGTTTTGAAAATGAATTATTAGTGAAACAGACTTTTTTATCTTGGAGACCTTGTATTGTGAAGACCTCTATATTAAGTCACCCAAGACAGTGTTTTTGCATGCAGCTCAAATATAAGTACCTGTCTTTCCAATTATATAATAATTTGTTTCTGCTGCATAGTCACTCTGGGTGTAGGCACTATCACAGGGTAGAAACAGTAAAAGAGAGTGAGAAAACATGAGTGAAAGGAGAAAACCAAAATATAAATAAGAAGGGAAGCCCTATCACTTGAATCTAGGTAGAATTACAAAATCACTTCAGTTGCCTTAAAAATACAAAGATTTTGTATAATCTTATGCTAGTACTGTAGAAATATGAACATTTCAGATTTTGGTAGTATGCTCATCTRTTTATTTATATGTCTATGAACATCCTTGTTCCCATCCTATCATGAAAAATCCAACTTCCTTAAGCTTTCAGTCAACTGCTCATGTTACATAAGAAGGACAATTAAAACTAAAACTGAAACATTAGTTCATTGTTACATTGACTGAAAGCCTGACATTGAGAGTGATCCCGTTTTTTTTCTCACAGGATCTTCTTGGGTGCATTTTCAGGTCAAACCTTGCTCCTGGGGAATGGAGGTGTGGCTGACTGCAAGCATCCCCTCTTGGATTTTCACCTATTGATCATCGTCTGGAGGCACAAGCCAAAACCTTATCCCACAGGAAAAGCTCCCAGCTCCCACCAAACCCTGAAAAAACTGTGGAAATGAAGCACTTACAGTACCAGGCMATTTGGAATCATGCTTGCTGAGCAGGTCCTCTTGTGTAGTTTGCAAATCCTTGAATCCTTCCCCAACTCATGGAGGGGAGCAGACAAAAGAGGATCAACCAAAACACTGACAGATGTGATTCATGCTGAAGTATATCCTGCTGGGGCAGACTGAAAGCACTGAAAAGCACAGCCTCTTCAGAAAAAGAGGCTCATTTTTTAACTTTTGTTTCACTTTTTTTTTTTTTTTCAGTTCTGATATGTCCTTCCTGTGGTGTGCAAAATTAGTCTCATCTCTCCTTTTTCATTAGGCTTGGTGGAGATTTATCTCTAATTTGAGATGAAAATTCCTAGAATAAGGGTGAGTGCCCCAAGGAAGGTGTATTACCTACACTGSTGTTGGTAGGGAGCAGAAAGATCACAAAGGCAAGAAATTCTGGCTTTTTGGAAAAGTACGGGACAGAATGCCGAGCCAGGATCACACAAAGGAAAATTTGGCACAGGTCTAGTGTAATACTTCTGAAAAGCACCTGTGTTTGTAATTAGGATTTAAGTCACCGGTATCAGGGATTTCCAATCCATTCCCCACCCTTTTGCAAGTGACAGCTCATCTCTGCATTGATTGGACCAGAAAGGGAAATAATGATACCTGAATTTCTTCTAGGGCTAGGAGATAACATCTTCATWAAAAGTTCTGTGAAGTACTTTCCAATAACTAATAGGCAGTAAGGGGACAGCAATTCTGAAGTTATCAATCAGCTTAATCTTAGACAAATACTTATTAGATAAATGCTTAGATAAAAACTTTCCCTCAAGCAGAAAGGAAAAAAATCAGTCTATAACTTCCACAGCCTGAATGGGATTCCAGAGGCCATGCAAGGTGAAGGTTAACCTTCCTGTGAAATAATCATGTACTTCCTATGCTCACTACATGTAAGGACAAGGAATTTTACATCATCAGGTCTCACAATTTTCCAAGCCATTGTATTTCATGCAGTCATCCATATGTGAAAGCAACTTATTTGACTAAAGCATAGCTTTCAGAAGGAATAATAAGGCTGAGCTTGAAAACCCCAAGAGGTGGAGGATCTTACTCTTCTCTTGGTTATCCATTGTAATGGGAAATCGCCTTACATTTAAACATGTGTGCATAATTTCTCATTGTAATGTGTGCAGCTTCACCTATCAAATGTGTTTATATACTCTTTAAACATGCCTTTCTCCACAAGATTTAAAAATCCTTGTGTATCCAGATTTCATTACCCATAAAGATACTTAGGCACAGGCATCAAGCCACCAGTCATGCTACTTGTGATACCTTAAACAATCTGATCCTGTCAAGTTTCTCACTGTAAAACATTTCATCTGATCCTCAAAGATCTTACAAAAAGCCTATGTTTACACTCTTTTGTGAGTAGTACATATATGTAGTTAGCTCTATCAGCCTGATTTCTCAGCCAATCCCTAATCATGCCTTTAAGGAAGTTGCAAGGCATTTTCTATAAATCCATGCTGAAAAGTGGGAAACTGAGAACAGAGTTTTTTTTGACACTTGTTAACAGACAGGGATTTAAAAATGCTCTGGGCTTCTTGCAAACTCCCAACAAAGAGTTCCAAAAAGCAAGGAAAGTTTCTTTTGTATTTTATAAGTATCGGGTCTCCTTTGCTTTTACTTATACACATGAAAATGGTGGTTTACTGTATATTTTTTAGCATTTTGGTAGTGATCTGCTGTTGCCCATTCCAGGATAACGGGTTCCTTTATGCAAAATATAGTCTGAACAGGAAAGGAAGTCTCTCTCTCTGAATGCCTGCAGATGTTATTAGCAGATAGTGAAAAAAAATATTCTAAAAGAAAAAAGTTTCAGGAATTGGTATTATCTAATTTTGTGAACTGTATTAGTTTTAACATTTAGACCTGAAGCCTTCCTTAGAGAGAACTAATTGTAATTTGGTAACTGTCCTTAGAATGACAGGATATTTCCTTTTGGTGATTAAAGAAAATAATAACATTACCAAAACTTTAAATATTTCATAGTGGGAAAAAWTTCTTAGTAACAGTTAAACATATTCTCTGTCAAGGTATACCAGACAAATGATACAACGTTTTCCTTTGATGAAGAACACATTGTCTTAAGACAGGAACAAGGGACTTCCTGCCTAGTCATCTGTGTAGTCATCTACATCTGAACTTGACAGCTTTGGTTACTGATGGGGCAGCRTGGAATAAGACACTTACAGGACATGTGTCATGTAGTGTGGTTTAGATACCTGCTTTAGGACAAATTAATCCCACTCTAGATCTACCTAGATGACAAGTTCAGACACAGAGATCCACATTTTCACATGTACATGTTTAGCCCTACCAATCCTATCCTGGTCTCTTTCACCTCCACAATATGCATAGCTTGAACCACATAATTCCCTTCTCYTTCCTCCAAATCCCCACTAAAGCAACGTTGCACACAATTTGCCCCTGCTTTGGCAGTAGTTCTGGCTTGTAAAGATTTCTGTCTTGTTGATCTCTGTGCCCTTGAATCCATTACTGTGAGTCAGTGATCTGGCAAGAGCAGAGAAAGCTGCTTTCCTAAGCTGCAGGACTGTGTTGGGTCCTAGGGAGTGAATTGCCTTACTGCTGCACAAATTTCTTTTTGCTTTAGTTTTCAGTCCAAATTCTTTGGATTCAGCCCAGTGGATTCATATCACAAAGAGCACCTCCGTGATAGCTTACATGCTATACTGTCAGAAGAGATAATTTTTGGATGGCACCTGACTTGAGTTTCTTTCACGTCTTAGCATAAAAAAGTAGATTGCAACAACTATGTCCCAAATATGGYACTTCATGTCCCTCTGGGGACTTGGAAAGAATATGTGAATTTCTGCTGTTTCAGAAAGTGACGTAGCAAAAGCTCCCGTGGTTGTCCAATTTGTAAAGATTCTGTTCTATGAAAGAGAGGTTTCCTTTCCCTRAGCTTTTGCTTGCCTGCCAAAGCACTAACCTTGAAAAGGAGTGGAAGTTGATCAGTATCAATTGCTGGTCTCAATCCCCATGGCCACCTTACCTCATCAGTACTGCAGAACCTGTTACCTCTGCTAAACCCAGGAGTTCCTGCTAGTTGTGGTTATTCCTGCAGGTAGCGGAGTCCATGCAAATTCTGTCTGCCTTCCTTTGAGATGAGTGCTGAAGGTTCATTTTCTCACAGTGAGTTTTGCTAGCTTGAAGCACACACAGAATCTGGTACACTGGCCGTTAGAGCAGSTTGGGGAGAAAGCCATGACTCATCCACAGCTATTTCATCATCCAGCACCTGACAAGGACAAGGCTCCTAATGCCCATCTTCTTTGCTGCAGCACTGTACATATGTATGTCTGTGTGTCCACCACTTCCCCAAGTCTTGCCCTTATAGACACTTCTTGGTTTTGTCTGAAAATACATTTGGCTGTTCATGATTTACACTTCTCAGACATCTCCTGGAAGCTCCTTCTCTGCCAGAGTCATTGCTGTGCTGCTTTCTTGACAAAGTATTGATCACAAGTTATCTCACTCTAAAGCTGTTGTGACATTTTGATGCTCAGGAAGTGCTGTATCAGCTTCATTCAGATTTCTGGAAGAGCCAAGAACTGGAACATGCTGGAAAATCCAGGCAGTTGTCAGAATACTGTCCTTTTAATAAACATCATGTAGGGACAGCTGTGTGGCACTGGATCTCCTGAAGCTGGTGAAATACGTTTCCTTTTCTTCTTTGGAAAAGTTTCCACTGGCTCATCATTCTTTAGGCCTTTGTATTTACAATGAGAGTTGCCTATTTATAATGAACTGCTCATAGTTCATCCCCTGGATTCTCATCAGCATCTAAATAAACAAAATGAACAATAAATAGCAAAAGCAAATGTACTAACAGAATGAAAAATTGTCACAAAATGGTAGCATTCYTACAAGCATAGAAAAATTAGTGGTAGAAAAAGGACTCTATCAACTGATACAGAGAGACAGTCCTCTAAGGGTTCGCCAGGTATCAATTCTCTTTTGGTCCAGAAATTGTATATTATCTTACTAACTAGCTCCTGAGAACAAGACCAGAATTAGGTTAATCTTTACACACCCCATGTCTATGAATAAACACTAGCATTTCAGCCACACTGTATTTGTTTTAAGAAAAAAAAAAAAAGCAGCTTTTTCATTGCTGGCACCATAATGAATATAACTTAGCAATTTTTTTTTTTCACTAACAATGGAGCAACCATTCTATTTAGCAGTACCAAACTTAATAACGGTCATAAATCTTCTGACTTACCTTCCAAAGTGTCAGGGAATGAGTGTTTTATTTGGTCTTCTGTCTGTGGAAAAGCAATATTTTTGATATCCCTGTGGTGTGTAAGCCTATGCATCATTTCTTAATGAGGGAATATGAGAAGGTCGTGCTGTGATCAAATCATTCATGTCTTCTACTCTGCAGGTCAGGAAATTAATAATCTCTGATGACTTCCTACTTCAGTCAATGCACCACAACTAAGCCTTAGTTTGTATCTGACTGAAGCCTCTCAGGGAATCCTTTCATGGCCATTTTCTTTTCCTGAGGAATTTCCAAGCTTTTCTGAAGTGCCCCCACAAACACAAAGCAGAGTGCGCTCACTGAGCATCTGCTTTACCCAAGTGACTCTCCTCCTCTCTTTGTGCCTGCAGCTGCTCAGCACCAGGACTTCCCATCCTCCCACCTCTCCTGCCTTCAGCCTCTGCCAATTTTTATTTTTTTTTTTTACCTTGAGCTGGTGAATTTAATCTAATTAAATATTTCTATTAATTAGTCTCCAAAAGAGAGGTTTTTAGCCTAGATCATTGGTCTCATGAGTTTACATTGACACATATATAGGAGGGTTGATTTGTTTTAGGTTGGAAGCAATAGGGATGGAGAAATGGGGAAAAAGTATTGCTGATGTTCACCCTCTCCTGACAAGACTACTGATGTGTGAAACCAGATGCTCTGTAGTGAGCTACCTATTTCCATTTGCTTTTTCTGGTTTTCTCTCCTTGTGCAAGGTTTCTCTCTTTCATCGCAAGGTTTTTTGCCCCATGTGTTTATGAGATGATCAAAGTTAGTCAGAGTTGCACTGTACCAAACAATTATTGAAGCTTTATTGCCCTGAAGAAATGTTTTGATTTCAAAGCAGCTTCTATTGGCTTCAGTTCAGTGAAAAAAAGAATCCAATAAAATCACTTCTGCAGCTGAAAACTTTTAGCTTTACAAAGACCTCACAAATTCTTACAAAGGCAAGTATGAAAAATTGTAAACAAATCCTTGGGTTAAATGCACAAACTTGCCTGATGATTAAGGATAAATTGCCCAAAGCTTAAGCAAATTAAGCAAGTATAGTCTGTTCAAGATCTGTCTTTGACAGGCAGTTATTTTGATCTGATTCAGAAACAAAATGAGAGAGTTTTTTCTTTTGGCTTTCTAGAAACAGTTATATTTATTCACTAAGGCAAAACAAAATGTATACTAACATCCCACCCTCCTGTCGTATTTATACGTACATGATACATATACATATACATATACATATACATATACATATACATATACATATACATATACACATGTGTGTGTGTGCATAATATGCTTCTGTTTGTAATTATGACTAAGATTAATAAAATTCAGATTATGTTTTCAAAAGAATTTAATTTCACCTATTTGGTAATTCTTTCATTTTACTTGTTTATATTGGGGTAGGGTAAACCATTTCTAACAAGGAGCTTATGACTATTCTTTCCATTCAAGAGTTCTCTGTGAACAAAGCCTAATTCTTCCCCGTGTAACTACCTTCATAATTATTTTCTCAATAATTCATGCAAATAATTTGCAGCCTGATTCATTCTTAAGCAGGTTCATTGAGCTCATTCGAATTCTAAGCTGTGGTGGTTAGAATGATCATTCTGTGTTTCTATTCTTGATGGCAGAGGCAACTGAATCAAACTTTTCATTCAGTGTAAGTGCTCTTCTAAATGGGGATGGATTTGTGTGTGTGATTTAGTGCTATTCAGTGATGAAGCAAATTGACTGCAACTCCTTTGATCAGTTATCTGGTGCAACCCCAAACTTCTGGTGACTAAGTTCTTGAATTCAATAGTCAGTCTGAAACAAGTTGTGCCATTAGTCATACTGACTGTAAATGTGCTGAAAGATTGCTAAAAAGCAAACCAATGTTTTAAAAATCAAAGGAATTTTTTGAAAGGTTGTTGTAGTCTGCTCTTGATAACATTGGGGGAGGGCGGGGGAGAGAGAGAGCACCCTTCCTCTGTTTATTTCAATCTCAAGAATTCTAGTGACCGAAACTGCTTGAATAAGACTGAAGAAAAGAGAAATTTTAATTAATTTCCACTCAAGATAACAATTTAGGTACATTTTTTTTTCAGAAAACAGAGTTTTGGAGTGGTTTTACATTAGTTTTCTTGATTTCATTGGGTTTTTTCTTTAATGCTTCCTATTTGTCAATCTCCAAGTTCTTACTAATACCCTTACTGCAAATCCCTCTCAGTTGTTCAGCAGGTAAGAGGATAAACRAACTGCTCTAACGCTGACATTGTTCAGCTGAGATTTGACCAAGATAGAAGTGGTGTAACACRAGGGAATGAATCCCAGTGGAAAGATGCACCTGCTTCTCACACTGGGGGCACTGCTATCAACATCTGACCACAGAGACACATTAGGATGAGCGAAGGGCACTAAATGATGGATGATGGTTGTGACAAGATCCTCCCCACTCCCAAAAGGCAAGGTAATTCTTTAGGTTTTGCAATCTAACACAAGACAAAAACTCTGGCAAGTGGTTGTTCACTGTTGCGTTGTTTTGAGTTATTTGGGAGCCAAAATGGCACTTCAGAGGTTGAGACCTCTTTTAAACTGCAGGAGCCCACTTCTTGGACAGGRGCTCTGAAAACCTGGACTGAAACACAGGGAGAAGAGCAGCATCTGCACTGCTGACAAGGGAGAACACCAAAACCTCACCTGGCAGGTCACTGCAGTCCAGCCTGGCAGACTGATGAGAGAAAGTGCATGTCACAGCCATGATCGTTCTTCTAGTGCCCCAAAAAAGACACCACCAAGAAATCCTTCATGCTGATTTTAAGATCTGACAGAAATTGTTGAATATATTCAGCTGCTGAAGCACTACATCCCCAGGGGTTGCTGGCATCAGGGCTGAGCATGTGCTCCCTGTTAGCACATACACAAAATGCAGGCAAACACCTTGTTACAACCCACCCCTGCAGGTGAGGGTAACCCAGGTTCTGGTTAACAGTTTCCTTGGGTAGGATATATATATGTGGATATGGTTTATTTTAGAACCATTTCATTGCAATGGAAAGCAGATATGCAGCCATTTTGGTTACTATTATCTATACTAACATGGCAATATGAAAATCACTTAAGAAAATGTATAAGGGAAAAGAAAGGAAGAAAGAAAGGAAGGATAAGAGTAAGGGAGCATACTACCCGTGGATCTGTGACAAGGCTTGATTGTTGAGGTTTAAATGTCCCATGGTCAGTCTTGACATGTCAGGAGTGGGAGAAAGAGTCACGTCCCTGTTTGGTTCATTTTTGTGTCCCAGTTTACATCATTTTTTTCAACAAACCTTTTAAAACTGATGCACATTTGCAATAAATGTGTAAAATATTACATTTTTGCTCATCAATTAGGTGCTTCTGTGGTCAGAGTTGTCCGATACTGACAGGGCAGAGCTGATGGAATTTAAATCCACAACTAGTAATTGTTTTATTGTTCTGGTTCTTTGATTATTGTTTTTAATCTTGTCAACAGTATGAAGTCTTGCTCAGAGAATACTTGCTCTGACAATGAACATAGAGAAAAGATATAAATAATCATCTTTAAAAACTGAAGAGGCAACATGGCAAGGACTACACACAGAAAAGAGAATGTGTAGCAGATATCTATAGCTTTTAACTTGCATCTTAGTAAAAGATTGTGTCTGGAAGCTTCAGAGGAAGTTGAAGGATTCTGGCTGAGGTCTTTACAAAGCAGAGGTTGATCTTGAAGGCCTGTATTTCACCTAACATTGAAAACCTGTTCTCCAGGTGGGATCTCAGAGATCCCACTCTTGGCTGCCTGATAGCACTTGTGCGTGGCTCTGGGATCAGACTGGGTACATGGAGTTTCTGTTAATTTCTTTGGCCATCTTCTTGTAAAGCGTATATGCTCCCAATCACTGCTGTATTGTCCCACTCCATTCTAACAGATCTGTCTGCTATTAGAGCCTCTGTTTCTGGCTGATCCAATTCAACAAAGTCCTCCTCCTAGGGGCCAATGAAGCTGCATTAAAAGGAATCTGTTTAACAGTGTCGGATACCCCAAGTGAGCCTTTTCTGTAGATTTCTGTTTGCACTTCTAACAGCAGCATCTTTAACAGAGAGCTGCATAYAGCTTTTCACATTGTCATTCAAAAAGCATTTCCAGGAAAAGCAGAGACAAACTAAACAAATTCAATGTCAAGGGAAAAAAAAACCTGCAACAATGTTGTTGAAGTATTTATTGCTCAGTACACTAGAGCCCCATGGCTCAAAAAAAATGATCTTCAATGTCCATGAACTATTGCAATGCAAATTTCCAGATGAGTTTAGTGGGTTGGAGAACACCATGTGTAAAGAATGAGGTCTGAGGATTCATTATTCTGGTGAATTGCTCCAGTGAAGGCACATCCCCACTTGGGATTTGCCTGAGCTCAACAAACTCTCCAGTAAATCTTTATTTTCCTGTTATGCATGTGCAGCAGATGGCCAGGCTTACAGAATGCTGGAAGGGAAAGTCTTGAAATATTCCCTGATATACTGCAAAAGAGCTGAGGAAGGACTTCATGCCTTGTCCACTGATAGAGATCTCAGGTGCTTGGTGACCACCAGCTGCCTGATTTGCTCTGATTTTGGAAACAAAAACAGAACCTTCCACATTGTCCAGAGTCTTACTGATGCCCAGTGATGAATGGTGTCCCTCAGGGGTCAGCACTGGGACCAGTACTGACCTGGTACTGGTCATCTTTGTAAATTACATAGGGAGTGGAATCCAGAGCATCATCAGCTCTGTTTGTAGGTGACACCAAGCTGGGGGGTGCAGCTGACATACTGAAGGACAGGATGCCATCCAGAGGGACCTGGGCAAKCTCAAGAAGTGGCCCCATGGGARCYTCATGAGTTCAAGAAGGCCAAGTTCTGGTGCTGCACCTGGGTCAGGGAAACTGTCAGTATCAGGACAGGCTGGGGGATGAGGGTTTGAGAACGACCCCTGCCAAGCAGGACCTGGGGCTGCTGGTGGATAAAAAACTGGACATGACCTGACAATGTGCACCCCAGCCCAGAATGCTGACCATATCCTGGGCCACATCAAAAGAGGCATGACCACCAAGTTTAGGAAAGTGATTAGCCCCTCTSCTGAGTCTTCTCCTCTACTCTGCTCTTGTGAGACCCCACATGAATTACTGCTTACAGCTCTAGACACCTCAGCGCAGGAAGACATGGACATGTTGGAGCGGATCCACAGGAGGGACACAAAAATGCACATCTCCTATGAAGCCAGGCTGAGAGAGTTGTGCCTGTTCAGCCTCAAGAACAGACAGCTCTGGGCTGAACTTATTGCAGCCTTCCAGTACCTAAGGAGCCTATGAGAAAGATGGGGGCAGATATTTTAGTGGGGCCTGTTGCAACAGTACAAGGGGTAAAGATTTTAAACCAGAAGAGATTAGATTTAGACTAGATATAAAGAAAAAAATTTCACAAGAAGGGTGGTGGAACACTGGAACAAGCTGCATGCAAAGTTGGAGAATGCTCCAACCCTGGAAACAATACCAGGCTGGATGGAGCTCTGAGAAACCTGATCTAGTTGAAGATGTCACTGCCCATTGTAGGGGGGTTGGAATTATATGACCTTTAAATGTCCCTTGCAACCCAAGCTATTCTGTGATTTTACAGCTGCCTCTTGCTACAAAAGCCACAGCTGGGGCAGTCACCTTTCTCATGGATCCAAGGGAAGAAGGAAAACCAGAGACCAAATCAGCAGAGGTGGTCACACTCTTAATGTGGTAAACGACACAAGGCTATTTCTAAAGGTATTTAAATACCTAATACTGTTGAAACACTGAAAACATTTTTATGAACTCACAGGACTCTGCCTTGGGCATTGCAGTATTTGCAGCTATGCAATTTGGTGGATTCTAATCACAAAGTATGAAGGCATCCTCAAGCCAAGGCAAATGTCAGCCAGTAGGCATCTAGGAACCCTGGGAATCCCATCAAAACCCCCTTGAAGTGTATCAGCATTTTGTACAGCCTATCAGATGGTCAATGCCTGGTAGGAGAACCTTGAGCCCTTTCCATTTGGGATGAATATCAACTTGCCATCTCCAGGCAGTCACACAGATTTGACTCACTCTTCTCGCTGTTTGCATTCTTCTCGTCCTCTCTGCTGTTAAGACACAGAATGAAATTCATGTTTTTTAAACCCAGAATTGAAAATTGTATTATAAGCACTGAAATGCTGAAAAGTCAGGTTTTCAAATCCAGGAGATTTATAAGGTTTTAAGAGTCTTTCACTGATTATTCATGCTTCTGGAGAAAAGCTTTTAAAATCAACCAGAGAGATATAATTTCTGTGTATATTTATGCATATATATATGTGTGGTTTTGAGTTCTGCCCATGTCTTCAGTTATTCTCAGGAACGCTGGGTGTAATCCAGCTTGGTTTTCTTTTTCAGCACTTCCAATCAAACAGAATACAGAATAGATGTGGCCTTAAGCTATTGTCCATTAGAACACTTGCCAAACTAGTACAGGACTTAAGCAAAATCTGTGTCTGATGGTTTTCTCACTGTGCACTGAAGTGTTTCTGTATCTCTTTTCCCCTTCTTTTTAAAAGTTAGAGAGTCACAGTCCTTCATCTCTAATTGCTAAAAATTCACCTTTCTTCTCCCCACTGCTCTTGGTTTTGTGATCTATCAATCAGCAAAGAGGAAATAAAGTCATAAACATTATAGTTGACAAAAGCCAGGTGATTCTTGCTTCTCAGAACCCAAAATTTGTTTTTCTAATAAAAGACATTTTGGATACTGCTTAATTCCTTCTGAAAAAGAGATTGCTGTTAATACTAAATACTTTGAGAAAGAGAAAATTACTCTGTTGAGTGCATTGGTGGTCTGGTTCACTGGCCCTGTTGAAACGTTGTTCTTCGCTTCTCCTGAAACTCTGCTTCCTAATTTTCTGTGTTCATAATCCTCTGAACATAATCCTCTGAACATTCAACAGCCCTAAGTACCTCACAGAGGAACAATCACTCACTGGGAACTGTTTTTCTATTTTCTTTGGCATCTGGGGGGCACTAAACCGCAAATGAATGAATGCTTGCTAKCAAAAAGCAAGACCTCGTGCTTGCAAAAGAAAATATGCTACTCAAGATCTGTTTTAGCCTTTAGAGTGTCCACAAAGTGACCATCTGGGCATCTTTCTGAGTCACATGCAGCTGTCTGTGGGAGGCCTAAAACAACAACAAAATTCCTCACTCAAAACAGATTCTTCYGCTCTACTTCCTTGCTTTCTCATCACTTTCATTTCAGAAAAAAATGTATCTTTGAACTGAAAACTTAGTTTCTTRTATCCGTATTCCATAAAAGCTGAATATCTTATGTGAAATGAAAGAAAGAACCAGGGTACTAAATTATTCAGAGGCTTGCTGAGAAGATATGGGACTTATTAAAATGAAGGTTAAATCTCTGTCCAGGTCAGTATTTGCTGAAAATTGCTTCTGAGGTGAGATGTGCTGGTGTTCTCAATGCAGTGCCTTTGTCTCCAGCTCTCCATCACATATGTCCGCTCTGTGCTATGTGCRCAGAGTCTCTGGTACCTGCTGCACTCTGAAATGAAAATGTCTGAGCATCAGCCAGTGCCAGGCATGGAGGTGGGCTCTTCCCAGGGCTGGCTGGCATAGCCAGGATCTTCCAGTGCCTGAGCTGCCTCCAAGGAGCGTTGCAGTGGGATGTCCATGCATGGGGCTGGAAGAACAGAGGAGAGCACTCAGCTGGGGTTCACACAGGGAGCTTGCACAAGTGGCTGGAGGTGATTCCAGCAGTCCAAGGTCTTTCAACAGCCAAGCAGGTCCACACTGTGGCTGTCCCCTGTGAGGTGGGCATCATTCCCATGCAGCTGTAAAATATATTTACAAATACCATGCAGAGCTAAAAAGCAAAAATTAAAACTCTTGAGAAACAAAGAAGAAATTATACCTTCCATTTTTTTTCTTTACTTTACTTTACTTTACTTTATGGATTAAAATGACATAGATGGCTTTCCAGGAATGAGTCTCAGTGATCTCCTGGAGGAAAGAGAGTGCAAATGGAGGGTTTGTAAGGAACATGGTGTCTTCTCCATAGGAACACTACTCCCTGACCACCACCATAACTGAACCTTTAAAATGAAGTAGTGAACCTCAGTGTAATATCTGCTCCACAATTTCTGCCTGTAATTCCATCGTATTCTAACCCTGCTGACATATTGACAGTGAGGTTTTACCTGTTTTAATTTTGTTATGGGTGTCTAAGAACCTCTTGTACAACAGAATTCTGTGCTGGCATTTACTACAGGATGCCCTTTCAGTGTCAYAGGAAAGAGAGTTTGGAAGTGTGGACTCTGGCTCACAAAGCTTCTTGATTTTACATGGGAGGAAAATGGCTGGTGGCATTTGCTACGTCTTCCAGCTTGTGAATTTAACTAGGGAAAGCTCTTACTTGTTCCATGTTGTCTTGGTTTGAAAGATAGGTGATTGCCAATGAAGGCAGGGACCCCCCTTGGAGTGCTGGATATGACTCCCCCCCCCCTTCCCTCTGAATTATTATAGCTTTGAAAATCATGGGCTTTCAGACAAGAATATGGGTAAAAGGGAATAACAGTTTTTATTAATATGTATAAAAAGGTGAAAAAAGTAACAACAACGATAGCAACAACCAGCCCAGTCCCAAACCCAGTGACAGCCTAACGCAGAGTTACACCCTCCCCTTTGGTGCAGTTACAGTTCCAGTCGGCAGGGGCGCTGTTGGCTCCCGGCCGGGCAGGGTGGGTGCAATAATTCCCCGGCGGCTGCAAGGGGCGCTGTGGCGCGGGTCCCGGCTGATTCAGATCTCCCGTGTGACCAATGGTGGACACAAACAGCAGAGGTGGATGGAGAAATTGTTCCTTTACAAACTCACAGTGGAAAACGCCGATCTCAGTGCTCCTCTGGACAGCAAGAAACCTCAGAAAGGCCAAATGAGCAAAGAGATGAGCAGAATCCCGTGGCTGCGAGATGGAATGCAGCAGAACTCGACCACTGCAGCTGGAATCTCAGGAGTCCCTGGCAAGGCACAGTGGCAGAAGATCACAGTGCAGCAAACAAGCCAATGAGTGGAGATGCTGGGCTCTGAGCAGCAGCAGTCGAGCTCTTCCCCTGAAGGCAGCAGGTCCAACATCCTTCTCTGAGCCAAGCAGGGCAGGAAGTAAAGCTACCCCCCGCCCCACACACACATGCCCTCCCCGAGCCCAAAACTCCCATGAGGACTTCCCTCTCTCCAAAGAGAGGAAAAAAAAAACTGGCAGGCAGGAGAAGTGCCCACGGAGACTCTTCGGTTGGGGCTAGGTTCTATTGTCTTCAGGAATCGCTCAGTCTTCAAAAGGATGATCTGACAATCAGTGTATCCCAGCAACAAAATGGGAAAGAAAAATTCCCCAAGAAAGGAAACAAAAGGAGAAACCTTAACCCACAACACATGCAGGCCCTCAAATAGAAAAGTAGGAGAATCCCTGCTGTTTCTAAGTGTAGAGTCTTGCGGGAACTGTGGTCAGGGGATGAAGCTGGCAGGATCACCTCCTTTGTGGCAGGTCTAGAAGTCACCATCTATGTCTGCACTGCCAAGTGGAAGAGAGCCAGGGWGGAAACATAGGTCTTGAGGCCAAGGAGCATCAGCTGAGTCATGCCTGCAYGGCTTAGAGCTCACTACAGTGCAAAGCAGAGCAGAACAGAGTTGGTTATATGTACAAGAATTTGGCTTGAAGTATTTCCTACGTCCTATGCAATGCCTTGTGGCTTTAATACACAACTGCACTATTTTGTACACCTTTTTGTCTGTTCAAAGTACATGATCTTGGTGTTGTAGGCCACCAGAATGCTGTTTCTATAGCCTGAAACTGGGGACATGTGTTTGCATGGGCCAGATGGACAGAGTGCTTGAGTGAGTATAGGCAGCTGGGATGGGATGAGAAAACTATGTGGGGCACAAGAAGCCAAACCTGCTGCAGTCTCCTCCAAAATGTCTTTGGGTTCTTGCTGGAGAGAAGTTTATCCCTATTTTACCCAGGAGACAGTGAAATGGCACAAACCCCAGCAGGAAATGAGCTATTACTTAAGCAGAGTTGTGCTGTTCAAGCTTTGCTCCTGGTTTGTTCTCATTAGCGGTGTTAATGTAATTATTATCTCTCTAGATTTTCAGGTCTCCTGTGAGTTCTTGGTGATCCATRGAGTTCATGGAATTATCTTTCACTCATCCTGAAAGGAAGCAACTGCTATCACACAGGGAATGACAGCAGGAAATTTAGTTTTGCCCTCTTCCTTCTGTGAGAGTTACATCAGGAGATGCAAGACCCTGTGACCATGCAGGACCCTTTTGGCTCCCCAGTGCTTTTTTTGCTTGGTGTTTAAGAATGTGGCTTGTGATGTCTTACAACACAACAGCTTCTTCCAATTTTGGTGACAGCCCTGCAGTTGTCCAGCCATCATGGGGAGGGTCAGCCTCCACACATTTGATGAGGAAAGGAAGTCAGCATTTGTTCTAGTTCTGCCCTATTTGCCAACAGGATAATTGAAGCCTTACGCCTAGAGCAGATTGTTAAACCCTGTCTGAGACACTAAAATAAGCTTATTTTCTTATTTACTTTTCACAATCTATTTTAAAATGAAATACAGTGAAGGGGAGATAATCAAGACATGTGACCAAAATTTCAACTCTGCTTCTGTCGGGTGAAGTTGTCAGTCTTCCAATAAGTGCTGCCACTATGAGTAAGGATAGCAGAAGTGGGATGAAATTTGGAGACTTTTTAATCAAATGGCTCCCTGCAGGCACAGACTTTGAAGAACAAATCTAGYCTATTTAACACAGCTCTTGCCACAGTGTCTGACCAAGCTTTTGGTCTAGTTCTCTGTTATTATACCAGCATTCACCTTCTACTGGGTTCCGCGAGTAAAGTTCAAGAAGTTGCTACAGCACATACWTTTTTAGAGCTTTTTTTCTTGAAATCTCTCAAACAAGAGAAAGTTCCCTTTAAGGGAACAAACTGTGAAATGAGAATGTCAGTTTTAATGTTCAGAAATATTTGGTATTTTACATTCAGGCTATTGCAGCAATAGTCACTGCAATTTAGTGATGGAACATGAAACTGAGAATCTGAAGACCTCAGCTCTTCAGGGTGAAAGCCATTGTAGTACAGGTATTGACTCTGGGTTAATTCCCCTCAGCAGGGATTCAGTGAGAATGCAAACACCAGTTCCACGCAACAGATTTAAGGTGGAACAGAATTCTGATGAAAATACATCTTTAAGTGTTGCTGATTAATATGACAGGAGAAATTGTACCAGAATTTAATAAAGGGAAGACAAAAAGAATTGTGAGTGAGTATCTTGAAGAGCTTTTTTCAAGTCATATTTGTTGAGGTTAATCATTTGTTTTACATTTACTTTAAATCTGAACTTCAGAAGTTCTGTTATTTATCAATTTACTGCATTGGTGTAATGGCATTGGAGCCATATTCAGGGAGGRCTGGGCTTTGATGGTCATAGCTTCTTTTTACAGTTTTGCCAAAATGGGCAAAACGTCCTTGGTAACAATGTTTAGGCCACTAACCATAACATTTCAGTCCCTCACAGTAGGTTGGCAAAACAAAGACTGAGTCTGTTATCCCATCAATTTTCAGCTGRGATACAAGACAGAATTAATAGAGGTGTTACTGGAATAAGGAAGAATTTTGTGTACCTTGCATGCAATCTTAACATACTGGGTGCAATTCTACTTTGGTAAATGTAATGCTATTGCAAAATGCCATACTTATAAGTGCTGTCTTATTGCTGACAATGTAAATTAATCTTGTTAGTATTTTTAATTTTATTTTTTTTCATTACTGAAAAACGGTTAAAAAACAACCCAGGTTTCTAAGCTAAAGTACCTATTGTGACCTTATCAGGTCAATAGCAAACTTCTTACTGAATAATTCATGTTTGAATGGATTTGAGTGCTCCTGAAGGCAAGAGAAACAGCAGGAATTCAGATGCTTGCAATGCAGACTGCCTGTTCAGGGATCTCACTCCTGACATACATTTTTTAAGACCCTTGGCTTATACAATGAATGCTTTGCAAAGTTGCCTCTCTTCTGGGGTAGGCACAGAGGGTGAATGTGGAATTATTACAATATTGGAAGAACAACTTCTTATATCTCTGGACTTGTCTGCAGATGAAGGGAGAGGGAGTAGAATAGTCTCCTTTCGCATCACTGTGGCATAAACCTGCCTAACCCTCATCTTTGCTCACAGCAGTCAGGAGAAGCTGCAGGTATCTCACGTGCACTTGCAAAGGGGATTTCAGCTGGGCTTAGTCTTGTAAACTTAACATTTGCACAAGAAGTCCATTTAACTCAGCAGCTGCTCTCTCACTGAGCCATGTAGCAGGTGCTTCAGAGATTGGTGCCACAGCTGGGATTTCTTCTACCCCACGGAAGGTTCTCCCTGATATCTGTCAGTCAGTTACTGAATTATAGAAAATATCACTGAGGATCATTTTAGGAAGGACTGTTTATTTATAATTACAGATATTCTTATAGTCCGCATAGATGAGACCTCACCTTGCATATACCTTGGCCTCTTCTGTCTTCTCTTTCAATGAATTCCACATGTTAATTAATCAGTGTTCCTAAGCTGGAAACACAAAAAATTATGTTGCATTTTCTTATAAAAATTCCTTCAAAGGCCTTTACTCAGCTCTTCAGGCATACTCTGGAAAATGCATACCAATGTGAAAGGCCATGTCTTTTGAACTCTTTGTTGGAAGTGGAAAAAAAATGAAAAACAACAAAAAACCCTGACAAAATACACAACCCAAACAAAACAACAACAAAAATACAGGTCCTATTGCATATAGCTTTGAATCCAAACTGTAAGCTAAATCCTGCAAACAGTGCGAGACAGCTGGAATCCAAGTTTGGCTAATCCTCATTTGGCTTCTGGGTCAGGTGCACCAAGCCAGAAATGCAGGCTATGATTGTCAAGGAAAGGCTGATAAAGATAGATGGAAAGGATGAACCTCGTGAGCGGGGTTTGGAAGATGAAGAGAGGGGATGGGCACATGGGGGTGCTTATCCTAAAATCTAACTCTGTTCCACAGTTTCTGAATCCTTCAAACCAAGCTCACAAGGGTTCAGCCTTTTTTAAGAACAAACTTGGAAGCTCCTAATACAGTGAATTTTACAAAATTCTGCTCCTGGAGCATTGATACCACTGCTTTCATTACTGGTCTGTAGGATTTCACATAGTGACAGTGAAACCAGAGATTTTGCTAATGACATTTCTTGCAATTTTCTTCAGCTAATTTTAGCAAAAAAAAAAACCTGATTTGGTAAACTTGTAAACTTTTTACAGAGAAATATTAAGAAACTGATTTTTTTTTCTCCCACTCTCATGCTTCTTTTTTCCTCACATATTTTTATACTGCTAAATCTTTTGTTTCATTTTCTTTCTCTATGCAGGCATTGTGATCATTAACTATGTCTTTGCAAAACGTACATACTACAACTCTGAATCTAGCAAAAATCCCTAAAACCAGCAAGGAAAAAAAACAAAACAAAMAAACACCACTGATCAGATAAAGCAAAGGAAAAATTTTGATTTACAATCTGCTTCTGCACAAGTCCTCACTCCTCCTATATGTGCAATCAATTATTCAAATAACTTGTTGACAATTGATAAAATGATTTCTAATTATTCTTGATTAGAGTCCTGGAATTATATGATTACATCTAAATGCATGCATCATAAATGTAGGGGGTACAGCCTAGAGAAGGAGGAAATGTAATTTTATTTTCCAATTTATTCTAGATCCAATTTTTACTAGATAAAAGGACTCAGATGAATTTTCATGATGCTAAATAGATGCTCACTGAATTCATCTTTATTAAATTTCTTTTGGTAAGTTAAGTAGTAGAACCTCTTCAGATATGGAGGCAAAACTCACTGTGTTTTTAATATTTAGGAAGGTTAAAAAACACCTTTGAGTAGTGTGGTTGACATGCAAATAAAGTGAGTGTGTGTGTATTCTTTCAACAAAATCAAGTCTGTTGTGATAAGATAAGAAGGATGTTCCTAGGAGACTACAACCATTGGAGAAGCAGCAGTTAATTCAAAGTTAATTCATTAATTTCTCTCATGATGCAAATTTAAACTTCAGGTTTCCTTCTACTGTAAATTCAACTGTGTTCCTGTAATTGTTTCACATTTTACAATTACATTGTTAATTAGAAAGCTTTGATATGTATCAAATTTCTTTTTTGTGTTTACATCTTTATTAAAAGCCATGCAAAAGGTACTGGGTCGCATTCTGCTACAGCAGAGTGGTGTAGGGTAGGAATAATTGCTGAAGTCAAATCATTTTGCAAGCAAAATACAAAATTGATTGTAAAGGTCTTTGGTTAAGACCATTTTTATTACAATTGTGCACTGATTTTAAGGGTGTTTTGTGTAAGGTTGTATCTTCCTACATGAGGGAAGGCTACATCTAAACAGATCTAGACATCTAAACAGATCCTGTCCACCAGCAGCTTGCACTATTGGATAAATTTCCATGAAAGTAGGCAGAAACTCTTTATCTATTTAATTCAAGACTGGAAGTATCTCAAAACAAATTACAGATGAGGAAAATTCTACTGGCTAGATGAGCTTTAATTAATACTTAAATGACAAATACATTTCTGTTTATTAACTTATAATGCATTAATGAAGTAAATCACTGTGTGGTTTTACAAACATGTAACCACCTTTACACCTTTATTGTAAGTGTGTCAGGCTACACAAGAGAATCCCTTCAGGAAAGAGATGAGACCTGCTGAAACTCTTCTTGCATTCTCTTTCCTCCAGAAGCCTTTCCATCATATACAACTGCCCTGTCACAAAAGCTCATCTGTCTAAACAGAATCCATTAAGTGAATCCATAGTGCTTGTTTGGAGATGGATATCAGCTCGACAGATGCTCCGGTGCAAGAGGATCAGAAAATGAACAGCAGAGAAGACTTCAACATACTAGAAAACAGTGGCATGACCTCTGCTGGTAGAGGAAAGTTCTTGGTAGATTTTAATGCTCAGAGCAATGAAACCTCAGATGAAAGCACCCTCTGCAAACAGGCTTCTCACCGCCTCCTGCTCACCAAGCAGACAAAGCATCTATTTATAAAATCTCTGATCRTCTTAAAGTTACTGAAGAACCTCAGGCACAGATTTTAGAACCTGATCTGAGGGACARACTGGTAGCTGCCATGTCAAAGGCCTCACCTAAGGTCCACGTTCTTCTTCCCTGTCTCTGCAATGGCTTGTCCCTCATGTCTGCCAGGATGGATTGCAGAGACTGCAGTCGAACCTGGTCATTTTTGGCAGACATGGAAAGAGGACCTAGTTCTCCTCCTCCCTGACAGCTGTACCTTGCTGCTCACAGTCAACAGTCAGAGGGGCACACTCCTCTGCAAGGGCAGGAAGAGCATGAAAGGCATTTGTGCACACCTTCCCACACACATTTCCAAGTTTTGAGCCAGCTCAAGGGGTTCAATGACCCTGCTGCAGAACCTGCAATGAGGCCCTGTCTGCATCTGCCAGTGCAGMCAAGCTAGGACTGTCTGTGACCTTGCTCTTGGTACATTAAACCAGCGCTCCCATCACAGTCATTCTTCCAATTCAATTCACTGTTTGAGCATAAATTTTTCAGGACTAATTACATCTAATCATGTGTGACTTAGACACATGAGCAAACTGAAAGTTCAGCAGCAAGGCATGAGATGAATGAGAATTTGATTAGCAAGGTGTCATGGGTTAACCCTGGCAGGCAGCTAAATATCACACAGCCACTCACTCACTCCCACCTTCATTGGGATGGGGGGGGTGTTAAATTAGAAGGGTAAGAGTGAAAACTCTCAGTTCAAGATAAAGGTGGTTTAATAGTTAAAAACTTAACAAACTCGCAAACCAGCCAAACAACCAAAACCACAAAAAACCTAAAACATTCCCCCCTGAAAATAAGTCCCAACTGCCCAACAAAAAAGGTGGAGAGAACAAAACTAAACTAAGAGAATCAGGTGATGCAAAAAAGTCCCAGTTGCTCACCACCAACCAGCTGCTGCTCAGGTGGATCCCAAGGAATGGAGAAATGGCAGCCCTGAACAACCTCCCTCATGCCCTGTTTTACTGCTGGGCATGACACCATAAGGTTTGGAATATCCCTTTGGTCAGTTGGGGTCAGCTGCTCCAGCTGTTTCCCCTCTCAACTCTTGTGCACCCCCAGCCCTGGACTCACTGGAAGGGCAGGGTGGGAAACAGAAAAGACCTTTGCACTGTGTAAGTATTGCTTGGCAATAACTAAAGCATCACTATTGTCATCAGCCCTGTTTTCATGACAAACTCAAAACACAGTATCTACAAATTAAAATAACCCTATCCCAGCTAAAACCAAGGCACCGGGGCAAAGTGTATCACACCATGAGCTGTGAGCTAGGGAAAAACAAAATGTAAGCAATCCCATAGAGACTGAGAAAAGCACAGATTTTCTAYACAAAAGAAGTATAGCATGCAGGACTTGGTTTTAATACAAAAGCTAGTTGTGAGTGGGGAGTTTCTCTTCATCTTTGTTTTCAGCCAAGCAGAGGACAGGATGTAAGGGACCATGGCAGGATGGAACTGCCTTACTTCATGAGGGAGTGCAGCAAGATAAGATGGCCTTTGAGGAAGCAGATTTTGATAGACTCAGGCAACTAGTAGTAAGACCTCATGGGAGGTAATTAAACTGAAAATGGAGTAGATGGCTGTTTCTTTAAAGAAATGCTCTTAAAAAACAGAACTTCTGACTGTCCCAGAGAGTAGGAGGTACAATAATTTTAAAAAGATGTGAGTGTGGCTGATGATTGAGTTCTTCATTGACCCAATCTCAAGGGGTGCACAGAAAAACAAGAGAGGAAAGATTGCTGTTGAAAAAGTGCAACTCTAAAACAGGGAAATCAGGAAAAGAAAGGCATGAAAAGAGGTACCTGTGTCTCTGGTCATAGCATAGTTTCTTGTAAGCTTTTGCAGAAACACGGATCATAAGGAGGCAGACAGAAAATGTGTAATCCCTTATCAGCAGAGGGGAAAAGCTATYAACATACTGTGCTTAATGCCTTTTGCTTGCAACTGTTACATGATTTTTTTTTCCCTTAGTGAAAAGGTTAAGAGCTATCAATTGAGTAATTATTTCATACCCATAACAAGGGAACAAGATGCACCTCAGGGTGTATCACAGCTGCAGCAAGGGCAGGGCTCTGTGAAGCTGTGAAGTATATGAGCTCCTGGGAGGCTGGGAAAGGCAGGAATGCTGCTGAGCCTGTTGAGATGTCAGGGAAGAGCCAGGCAAATCCCAGCCTTCAGTACTCAGAAAGATCCTGCAGCAAAAAAGCTTTCTGGAATCCCTTAGAAGGAAGCCAGATGTATCAATGGTAATGGGTTTACTAAAATCACTTAGGAACAAATGTCCCAAGACAGGTTGGTAGAAGACAAGTTGAGTTACAGTCACTCCTGAATATGAGGCAGGAATTGCATGGTTTTGGAAAGTAAAGCAGACAAACACCAGCCCCTCAACAGGAAAATAGCCTGCCAACAAGGAAAGGAGCTGTCTGCTTCTCTCAGGAATGGTGTGATCAGTTCTAGATTTGTGACCAATTTTTGGTGCAGAAAAGACCAAATAAAATGATTGGAGACAGTGGGAAGACACCTCTTATGAGGAAAGATCAAATGAATTGGGGTTGTTTAGTCTGCAGAGAGGAGTCTGGGGTGTGGGTATGAGACTGATGAGAGGTGACTGCCAAAAGGAAAAGCAGCTGACCCCTGGGCTACTGGGAAGTCATGGGCTTGCACTGGTGCTGGGAAGCTGAGAGCTGTCAGGAGCCTTAGAGGCTGGGGCAATCCTGTCCACTGTCCTGTCCATCTGTGCCCTCCAATTCTCTGCAAGAATTGCAGTCCAAAGGACCTGGCAGCCAAACAGCCCCATGGAAATAGTATGGGTGGGTTTGGGTGGGCTGGACAAAAAAAAAAAATGTTTCACATGCAAGGCTCCCTGAAGGCATTGCAAACACTTTAGGAWGAGCTGTGTTTAACAACTTCAGTGACAAAGCTAAAAAGTCTTGCAGTTTTTTTTTGGTACAGCTCCTTGGAAACATCAGCATCCACCAGTGTCACTGAAGCAACGCAACACAAGCCACCAGCTCCCCATGTCTAAGGGCCCTGCTCCCCATAGCTCCTCTGCCTGGCAGAGGGGAATGGAGCTGTTATTGAAGTCCCCAGAGTTTTGCAGCTTTTGTCCCAATCACAGCTGTAATTCTGAGCAGCTTCCAAATAAAAACTACACTTGTATAAATCTCCCTGAAGACCTTGACACTGCTTTTCTCATTTGTCATGAATGTAGTGCTGGTGCTGAGACAGGAGATGGGAAAAACAAATGGACATTTGCAATTTGTCAGAAATATCTGTGCAGTCAAATCAACAGCTACCCAAGAGTCCCTGTGGAAATAAGCCCTTGTCAAGATGTGCTAGTGACAAATTTTATCTCTGATTATTGAATTTCAAACTTGTCAAATCATCTCAGCCAGTAAAGCTACATATTTAGCAGATAGCAAGATCAGTTCCCTGCGTGAAAGGCTGGATCTCCACCCTGTGGATGGATGGAACAGCCACAGAATGAGGCCCCTTCTGCAGCAGAGACATCAGTGCACAGAAACAGACAACCAGCTGCCATTCAAGTGGCTAGAGCCTTTGAAATGTTAAAATAAATAAATGGGAAAGGTTTTGTTGGGCCAGCCAAAAGTAGCTCTGAGAAGTAGTGACTCAACTGCAGCAGCYATATGGGATGAATCCAGCTGAGGAGATAGGTATGAAATAAATCTAAATTGAAAAGATAGCTGAGGTCCTGGTAAAAGGCCAAGTGTACTATCCCAGCTCCAGTGTGGCTGGTTTCCAAAAATTCTGTGTGCATTTTAGAGGATTCATTGGTTTCTCTACCATCCCTACTTTAGCAAGGTCTGAGAGTATTTACTTACATAAAATGCAGTTTCAGCAAAGGTATGCTGTGAAGGTAAGACCAGAATGCAGAGCAGGGTAATTGCAAATCAGGCATCATCTTTCCATGTTCCTTTGACACATGGCAGTACCTTTCCATTTCAGTATGCAAAGTTTGCAGTGGTCAAACTGCTGAGCTGAATAAAACACACATGCCCCCCCTCACAGCCCAGAGGAAACATTGCCAATTTTACAAGTCGTTAAACTAAACCTGGAGGACTCTTGCTTTCAGAGACAAGGACTAACCATCTTTAATAAGTCCTTTCCAWCTCTGGGTTTTCTGAAGCTAGGAGTCTTTGAAGATTGTGACTGACAGGCTCATTAACACTGAACAGCCTCAAATGCACACTGAATAACTCAGAGAGCTAATTAGAGGAATGCTGCGATAAAGAGAGCATGACAATAAAATATTTTTGACGTTAATTAGTGGAAGGAAAAATGAGAGGCTGAACATCCCAAAAGAAACGTGAATTGAGAATGAGTAATCCTGCAGGGAGCCAAGTACTTAGGGCAGATCCAAGGCACGCTCCCAGGGAGCCATTGCAGCAGGGCATCAGGTGGGCACATGGGGGTCTGCACATGGCACAGGGATGTGTCCCAAGTAGGTATGTGATGAAAGAATGGAAAGGGAAAATAGCTTGAGGAAAAGATCTGTCTGGAACAAGGAGTGAAAACCTGTGTCCAGCCACACATGCAGGCTTATGTGAAATGCAAAACAATGAGGAAGGGAGCCCCCAAATAAGCAAATTTAGCCCCAAAATAAGCAAATTTAGCCCCCAAATAAGCAAAACTCAGGCTAAGAGCAAGGATGAAAGGAAAGAGAGCAGCTGTGTGGCTGAAATGGTATTACCATGTTGCTGCACATCTTAACTGTTCCCAAATGGTTCAAAATGCACTGATTTTTTTTCCCATCTCTGTCCTCTGTCTCTCTCTCTAATTCTTTCCAGCTGGATATCTCCAGGACATGCTTCTTCCCAGGTGTGCTCCTTCACACACTCATSTTCCTTCCTGTGAGTTTTGGTGGCTCTGGCCCCTGCAAGGTTCAGGGCCAAGTGTAGCCCCCCAGGGGACAGCATTGGTGCCAGGCTCTACTCTGGCCCATTCCAGTCCAGATCATCTGTGCCAATCCTACGGCTCTGTTCATACCCAGGCAACCATTTTGAATAGGAAATTGCTATCCAAAGCTTCCAGCATCAGTTTGGGACAAAGCAGCAGGGGGTGATTGCTATTGCAAGGGTGTCCAAGGATCTCGATGAGGTGGGAGGACAAGCCAACACCCCAGAGTAGAGATTCTACAAAGAGAAATGCAAACATAGCTGCTCTGTGGGTTAAGGTTTCTCCTTTTGTTTCCTTTCTTGGGGAATTTTTCTTTCCCATTTTTTTGCTGGGACACACTTATTGTCAAGTCATTCTTTTGATGGCTGGGCAATTGGGGAAGACAAAAAGAACCTACTCCCCACCCGAAGRATCTCCCTGAGCACTCCTGCCTGGCAGGTTTTTTAATTGTTTTTATTTTTTTTTTTTTAATCCCTCTCTTTGGAGAAAGGGAAGTTCTCGTGGGAGTTTTGGACTCCGGGAGGGTATATGTGTGTKTGGGGCGGGGGGTAACTTCATTTCCTGCCCTGCTTGGCTCAGAGGAGGACCTCCTACCTGTGGGGGAGAGCTCACCTGCTCTTTTCTGCAGAGCCCAGGATCTCTGCTCATTGGTTCCTGTTTGCTGCGCTGTGATTTTCTGCCCCTGTGCCTTGCCGGGGACCCCCTGAGATTCCAGCTGCAGTGGTCAAGTTCTGCTGCAACCCATCGCGCAGCCATGGGATTCTGCTCATCTCTTTGCTCATTTGGCCTTTCTGGGGTTTCTTGCTGTCCAGAGGAGCACTGAGATCAGTGTTTCCGCTATGAGTTTGCAGAGGAACAATTTCTCCATCCACTTTTGCCAGTTTTTGTCCACCATTGACCATTGGGAGATCTGAACCTAGCCAGGACCCCACGCCACAGCGCCCCCTGCAGCCGCCAGGGAATCATCACACCCTCCCTGCCCGCCGGGAGCCAACAGCGCCCCTGCCGACTGGRACTGTAACTGCACCAAAGGGGAGGGTGTAACTCTGCGTTAGGCTATCATTGGGTTTGTGGCTGAGTTGGTTGTTGCTATCGTTGTTGTTACTTGTTTCACCTTGAYATACATATTAGTAAAAACTGTTACTCCCTTTTACCCATATTCTTGTCTGAAAGCCCGTGATTTTCAAAGCTATAATAATTTGGAGGGAAAGGGGGTCATATCCAGCACTCCAAGGGGGGTCCCTGTCTTCATTGGCAATTACCTGTCTTTCAAACCAAGACAGCTGCATATGTATTTCCTTTTTTTAAATGAAAGAGAATGAAAGGTGCCAGTAAGATTCACAGACTAACCCCACGGATGGAAAAAGATGTTCAAAAGCAGATGCAATTGTCAAGGAAAGGTGGTGCAATTTCACCTCCCACACCTAACACAAAAAGCAAATTATGTGTTTCCACAACTACTGCTTTTGTCCTCATATCCACTGTCTCATTTAACCTCAGCATGACATGTCTTTTCTGATTTTGAGCTTACATTTAAGAATTTTTTTCTTCATGTAAAATTAATGTATGTATTTTTACTTATGGTGGCATGAATATATTCTTCGTGATGTCCTTATATTTTTTCCGGACAAAGGGCTGAATATCACTCATCTTTGCTGTGTAAAACATTCAATTTTTCTTAAAATTCACAAAATTGCTATTCCCCATAACAACTGACTGAAGCATTTGTGTTAATTTTTTATGCTTATTTCTGATGAAATAGGTTGGAAGAAGCCAGATAGAATTATTTGGATAGGGATTAGAGCAGTATAAATAACAGAAAAATCATCCCAAGATGTCACCAGGGAAAATGTGCTATTTTTTTTCTAAAGGCTTTTATCACCATCACATCTGAAGAGTGTTTTTATATTTAATGACCAAAAAAAAAAAGTTTTTTTTCCTGCAAGGCACAGTATCTGTGTTGCATAAGACTTTCTGCAAGCACAGGAGATGGTCAGCCAGCCATCAAGGTTATATTAGGAAACCCTGTCCAAAGAAATATAGTCTGCATAACACTTAAAAGCTGGGCATGTGATAGCCTTCTGATGAGAGTGGATTTCAGCAGGAAAAAACCTGTCACCTCCCAGCAGCTGCAACGTGATTCTCCCTGGYTCGGGAGGCCAGACCCCTCTTGGCAGATCCAGTCACTGCCATGGAACATGACAGTTTTTCCTTTCAGGGATATRAGAAGTGACTAAAACTTGGCATTTTTGCTTCTGAAAACTAGAAAAAATCAAAAGCTCAGATGATTATAAAAACTTGACTTGGGGAACCAGAAGAGATTACAATATTTTCACTCCTTTTTCTGCATTACTTACCTGTTTTGCTTGCAAAGRAATGGGCTCTTGCTTTTAATCAGAATTAGGAGTGTGAAAGTTTGGAGGTGTAAATACCTGTTCCTTTGCAATATTATAGGAAAAACTCTTATCTTCAAATAGTCCTAGAAGCAAATATTGAAATATGAAATGTAGAAACATAAACACATATTATCATGTCTCCCTCCATACACAAAAATACAGTGTAAAAAAGGAAAACTGAAGGCTTTGATGGGGAATTTGAAACCTTTACCTAGTAACTCTGGAATTTCATTTATTTTGGGAGAACAAACAAACAAACGAAAAAAAAAGGTAACAATCTGATTTAAGTGCTTAAGCACATACATTAGTGACTGCAATTATTTGGGGTCACTTACATTTTTTCTGCAAGTCTACAAATCATGAGTTTCTTTTTGCCGAAGAAACTCCTCCATTTCTGGTAATGAGGAGAGCAGGAAAGGAAAACAAAGGAAGCTCTTTCAAGGGATTTGACAACTGACCTGGAGAAATGTTGTTATAAATGTGTTTCCAGAGACTTTCTGCTAACAAGAGGTAAAACGTTTTCAGGATAAAATACGTGCAGAAAAATGTCTGAGAAAATGTATTGGAAAAATTGCATTCCTTCCACACCTTTTTAAGAAGCTTATAAATACCTGTATGAGTCCTGTCCTGTTCAAGACTGTAAGTTCTGCTAGAGCATGCAATGAATACTCAGGAAAGAAGATAACTCCCCTGTGCATGTTACTTAAAAAACATCAATGCATTGATATTAAATATTGATTTAACATTATAATAATCGAKCATTATAATAATCTAAGTCAATATCTACTTTCTTCACCAAGCCTTTAGGATGGTTTCTGCAGACTTTCTAAAATGTATCAAAATTTTGACATCATTTGTTTCACTGAGTTTTTTCCGTGTAAGAAACAATCTAGATAGGTGTATACTTAAGGTTTCCATTTTTTTTTTCCTGTTGTTCTTCCCGGTTATAGTAAGGACGTTGGAGTTCATTCACACTAAGAAGGAAGYTATAAGGCATTTTGGCCGTGCTAATTTAGCTGTCAACTGGCTCGATATTGGCTGAGTAATGTTTAATGGCTTTCTAGCTATGTACATGTAGGAACAAAATTCTAGTTTTCAGCATATGTCAGATATATATAGATAGAGATAAGGAGAGGTGCAAATAGCTACACAAGCCTAAAGAAAAGAAAGAAAGCTGTAGACATGTATAAAATGGGACTTCTCTCAGCCACTTTGAGCTGTCAAAGGGTACTAGCAGGCTTCTTTCTCATTTAAGTGAGGTTTCTAAAAATTTGTTTGTAGGCAAAGAAAATTATCTGGGATTTCTCAAGTCAGAGGGGACACTCAGGTGCCTCCAAAACCTGGTTTGTCTGTTTAGCCAAGGGTGGGAGGACCTGAAGTGCCTTTCTACAGCAGTCCCACTAAGACAGCTCCACGATCTTGAGATGACTGAAGGTAAGAGAGATCCTCTCTCACAGTGCTACACCAGTTCCTTCCTAGCCACCTTTGCCCTCTTCTCAGAAATTAAAAATTTAATCTCAGAGTGCAAAAAAATGTTTATTGTGGAAAGAAATAGGATCAACTTGACCTTTTTCTGCAAATAAATGCTGGTAGGTGAAYGGCAACCTCCCCTACATTCTATAAACCTCTCCACTCATTTTTATATTTGCTAATTAGATAATTGGCAGCTGATTAAGTGCATTTATTGTACCAYGCTCTTCATGCACAACATCCTTTGTCTTGTGCTAGCCATTAACAACTGTGTGATTCCTACAAAAATAATCATGCTCTTTATTCATGCTCAGGGACTTTTACAAGTATTTTATCTCAGAAAAAAAACCAAACTGCAAAACATTAAAAAAACTATTTTGGGATTTTAACTAAAGCCCAGACCACTTTGCCTGTCTCCCTCAGACTGTACTGAGATTATGGAGTTGTCACTTTTGTTTTGCAAGCTTCAAGTTTTGGTCATTAACTCTGAATTTGTCACAAAACCCCAGGAGCTAAAAGTAGCACTCTTGAACATTGACCTCTGAAACAATACCTTTATAAAGCAAATCTTAGGCAGCAGCTTTACATCCCTTCCAAATCTGAAATTTTCTTGACCCAGCAAGGCAATATATCTGTCATACTTTAAAGGTATCACCCTTGCAAAAATGCCAAAGAATCACTCTAGGCACTTATCCTTTTATAACATAGATGACATAATTTAAATATGTATTTCTCTGCTGTCACATATTCCACAGTGCATTTGGTGAGCCTYATTTCTCTGATTAAACAGATTTAATGGATTAAATTAAATTTCTCTGATTAAGCAGATTTATTTATAYTTTGGTGTCTCTACAGTAAAAAATTATTGGAGTCCTGGTGAACTCAAATCATTACRTTTAAATCTCAAGGAAGAAGCCGCTTCTTTGTTAGCACAATAACTTTTATCACCAAATCAGAAATCAAATAATATATACCACAATCTTATTGGCTGCAATGAATCACATACCAATCCATGTGTTACTTAATTAGYGTAACAGTTAACACCTCATGTGAGTTCTTTAGTACACAGCAGGATACCCCATTCTGTTTGCTAGCCACTGTTTGGTTTACATTCACATCACATTGCCATCATGGGCCATAATGTCACCTCTCCTCATCTTATCGAGTATCAGGAGAAACAATTAAACTCTTCTAAACTTACCAGTTGCCACCAATTAAGTTGTTTCAGCACCTTAGTCTGAACATGCTCTGGCTTTAACACATCAGCACATTAGAGGGCTCATTACTCTATTATCTAATGAACAGAAAGAAGCTCCTTTTGTTCTTATTCTGAAGGTAAAAATATTCATGTTCCAATCGCTTCTATTACAGCTATCAAAATTCCATTTCAGAAATTAAGTCCCTATTAACTCACAGTACTAAAATCACTGGAATCTAAATGGAAAGGAAACAGATCCGGTRTCTTAATGGATAATAGGGAGAGACAAGGCATTTCATTCAGCTTATAAGTTTTTCTCTTCTTGTTAAAAATGGCAATAATACACAGAAACATTGCTTTTGGGGAGTGATGACAGATTCATTTAAGCACAGGTTTTGGTGTTTATTTCARTACTTAGGATTTTAGTATTATAGAAATGTCAAGCAGAAGGACTACCATCCATCCCACCATATTGAGACTCAGGCATCCTTGGACCATACTAGAGAAATGTTTGTTTAAATTTATTTAAAATGCATCAAATAAGAAAGATATCCATCCATTCCTAGGCCATGGAAAGGATGCCAAGAGCAAGATTTCTTTAAATATTTAATATTACTAGGTGGAGCCTAATGGACTTTAGGGATAAGTTTTAATATTGGACTGGATGGTCTTACAGGTCTTTTCCAACCTAAATGATTCTAAGCCAAATGGGCCAAATTTCATTTTTCAGTCATCTCATACAAAACATGTACAGACTGTACACTGCACGGGGTGAGTTACCTAACCATGAACCTCCTCTCAGAATCATTTGTATTCATACCAGAATGTGGTATGACAGCTGTGGTTTCTGGCTGTGCATGTGATCAGGTACAAGACAMGCGTTCTGCTGTGGCTGATGAAGCACAGTAGAGAGGCACCTGAGCCAGGTACATTTAGCACGATGGTCTTTGAAAGCTTGTCAGCAACGACTTAAAAACATCAAGTCAAGCAGGCATGGGAGAGATGTGCAGCAGTGAAATTAAATGTTTCAAGTGCCATAAACAAATGGCATATAAATTGGAGCAATTCTTTTGGAAGAAGKGAGGACATGAGTGCTGCAAGCACAATTCCCTTTAGGTGATATAAGGAGATTTAATGTTGATGTTGAATTTTAATGAAAACTAATTGATTTGACTTAGTTATTTGAGAGATAAACCCACTCATTTTTGAGCTACAGGAGCTGGTAAATGTCATGGTTTTACTCGGTC